>NC_047103.1:110371978-110671978 GCF_902500255.1 Thalassophryne amazonica | reverse complement strand
GAAGAAAAACACTGTTATATTTGAAGTGCCATCATAATATTTGAAGGAAAGCACAGTTATATTTGAAGAAAAGTGCCATTATAATATTTGAAGAAAAGCACTATTGTATTTGAAAAAAGCACTGTTACAATATTTGAAAAGTGTCATTATAATATTTGAAGAAAAGCACTGTCATATTTGAAAAAAGCAGTGTTATAATATTTGAAGAAAAGTGTCATTATAATATTTGAAGAAAAACACTGTTATATTTGAAGAAAAGTGCCATTATAATATTTGAAGACAAGCACTGTTATATTTGGAAAAAAGCACTGTTACAATATTTGAAGGAAAGTGCCATTATAAAATTTGATGAAAAACACTTATATTTGAAGAAACGTGCCATTATAATATATGAAGAAAAGCAGTTATATTTGAAAAAAGCTCTGTTATAATATTTGAAGAAAAGTGCCGTTATAATATTTGAAGAAAAACACTGTTATATTTGAAGAAAAGCTCTGTTATAATATTTGAAGAAAAGCTCTGTTATAATATTTGAAGAAAAGTGCCACTATAATATTTGAAAAAAACACTGTTAAATTTGAAGAAAAGTGTCATTATATTTGAAGAAAAGCACTCATATTTGAAAAAAGCACTGTTACAAAATTTGAAGAAAAGTGCCATTATAATATTTGAAGAAAACACTTGTTATATTTTTTAAAAAAAGCACTGTTACAATATTTGAAGAAAAACACTGTTATATTTGAAGAAAAGTGCCATTATAATATTTGAAGAAAAGCACTATTGTATTTGGAAAAAAGCACTGTTACAATATTTGAAGTGTCGTTATAATATTTGTAGATAATCAATGTTATATTTGAAGAAAAGTGCCATTATAATATTTGAAGAAAAGCACTGTTATATTTGGAAAAAAAGCACTGTTACAATATTTGAAGAAAAGTGCCATTATAAAATTTGATGAAAAACACTTATATTTGAAGAAAAGTGCCATTATAATATTTGAAGAAAAGCACTGTTATATTTGGAAAAAAAGCACTGTTACAATATTTGAAGAAAAGTGCCGTTATAATATTTGAAGAAAACCCCTTATATTTGAAGAAAAGTGCCATTATAATATTTGATGAAAAGTGCCATTATAATATTTGAAGAAAAGCACTATTGTATTTGAAAAAAGCACTGTTACAATATTTGAAGAAAAGTGCCGTTATAATATTTGAAGAAAAACACTGTTATATTTGAAGTGCCATCATAATATTTGAAGGAAAGCACAGTTATATTTGAAGAAAAGTGCCATTATAATATTTGAAGAAAAGCACTATTGTATTTGAAAAAAGCACTGTTACAATATTTGAAAAGTGTCATTATAATATTTGAAGAAAAGCACTGTCATATTTGAAAAAAGCACTGTTATAATATTTGAAGAAAAGTGTCATTATAATATTTGAAGAAAAACACTGTTATATTTGAAGAAAAGTGCCATTATAATATTTGAAGACAAGCACTGTTATATTTGGAAAAAAGCACTGTTACAATATTTGAAGGAAAGTGCCATTATAAAATTTGATGAAAAACACTTATATTTGAAGAAACGTGCCATTATAATATATGAAGAAAAGCAGTTATATTTGAAAAAAGCTCTGTTATAATATTTGAAGAAAAGTGCCGTTATAATATTTGAAGAAAAACACTGTTATATTTGAAGAAAAGCTCTGTTATAATATTTGAAGAAAAGCTCTGTTATAATATTTGAAGAAAAGTGCCACTATAATATTTGAAAAAAACACTGTTAAATTTGAAGAAAAGTGTCATTATATTTGAAGAAAAGCACTCATATTTGAAAAAAGCACTGTTACAAAATTTGAAGAAAAGTGCCATTATAATATTTGAAGAAAACACTTGTTATATTTTTTAAAAAAAGCACTGTTACAATATTTGAAGAAAAACACTGTTATATTTGAAGAAAAGTGCCATTATAATATTTGAAGAAAAGCACTATTGTATTTGGAAAAAAGCACTGTTACAATATTTGAAGTGTCGTTATAATATTTGTAGATAATCAATGTTATATTTGAAGAAAAGTGCCATTATAATATTTGAAGAAAAGCACTGTGTTGTGTGGGCCGCTGAAGAGGAGGTACTGCTGGCCCACCACCACCAGAGGGCGCCCTGCCTGGAGTGCGGGCTCCAGGCACCAGAGGGCGCTGCCGCATCATGGGAGTAATCTGGGTGACAGCTGTCACCCATCACCAAACACAGCTGTTTCCACTCAGCACCGAGGTATATCAGGAGGACGGCGTCTCCACCTCAGTGCCGAGATATCACCTAAGACCAAGGTAGTATTCTCTGCAGGTATACTTTGCATTATTAACTAAGACTGTCAAAACCGTTTTTCAGGACTGGTGACTACTAAGAACCTTATTCCTTGGATAAGTACTCACCTTCCTGCTGAACTTTGTCAAGAGGTGGAGGCGGCTTCTCCCCTCTCTGTAACTGGGTGCGTTCATCCACTCCTGTGTGTTGTTGCTCTCTCCTGCCAGCAGTACCGGATCCGACGAGCGGAGGCAGTGGCCACCTGGGAAGTCGGGACTTGGCGGTTCCAGTATTTCCAGGGTTCGGTGGCAGAGGAGATCTGGGTGGTTCCGGTTCGACTGAGACGGACGTCTCCTACCTTCGAGCCTGCCCACACGACACCAGCGGATTCGACCCTAAATTGTGTTTGTTGTATTACTCTTGCTTGTTCAGTAGTAAATCTTGTTATTTACTTTCTCCATTGTCCGTTCATTGCGCCCCCTGTTGTGGGTCCGTGTTCCAACACTTTCACAACACACTGTTATATTTGGAAAAAAAGCACTGTTACAATATTTGAAGAAAAGTGCCATTATAAAATTTGATGAAAAACACTTATATTTGAAGAAAAGTGCCATTATAATATTTGAAGAAAAGCACTGTTATATTTGGAAAAAAAGCACTGTTACAATATTTGAAGAAAAGTGCCGTTATAATATTTGAAGAAAACCCCTTATATTTGAAGAAAAGTGCCATTATAATATTTGATGAAAAGTGCCATTATAATATTTGAAGAAAAGCACTATTGTATTTGAAAAAAGCACTGTTACAATATTTGAAGAAAAGTGCCGTTATAATATTTGAAGAAAAACACTGTTATATTTGAAGTGCCATCATAATATTTGAAGGAAAGCACAGTTATATTTGAAGAAAAGTGCCATTATAATATTTGAAGAAAAGCACTATTGTATTTGAAAAAAGCACTGTTACAATATTTGAAAAGTGTCATTATAATATTTGAAGAAAAGCACTGTCATATTTGAAAAAAGCACTGTTATAATATTTGAAGTAAAGTGTCATTATAATATTTGAAGAAAAACACTGTTATATTTGAAGAAAAGTGCCATTATAATATTTGAAGACAAGCACTGTTATATTTGGAAAAAAGCACTGTTACAATATTTGAAGGAAAGTGCCATTATAAAATTTGATGAAAAACACTTATATTTGAAGAAACGTGCCATTATAATATATGAAGAAAAGCTGTTATATTTGAAAAAAGCTCTGTTATAATATTTGAAGAAAAGTGCCGTTATAATATTTGAAGAAAAACACTGTTATATTTGAAGAAAAGCTCTGTTATAATATTTGAAGAAAAGTGCCACTATAATATTTGAAAAAAACACTGTTAAATTTGAAGAAAAGTGTCATTATATTTGAAGAAAAGCACTCATATTTGAAAAAAGCACTGTTACAAAATTTGAAGAAAAGTGCCATTATAATATTTGAAGAAAACACTTGTTATATTTTTTAAAAAAAGCACTGTTACAATATTTGAAGAAAAACACTGTTATATTTGAAGAAAAGTGCCATTATAATATTTGAAGAAAAGCACTATTGTATTTGGAAAAAAGCACTGTTACAATATTTGAAGTGTCGTTATAATATTTGTAGATAATCAATGTTATATTTGAAGAAAAGTGCCATTATAATATTTGAAGAAAAGCACTGTTATATTTGGAAAAAAAGCACTGTTACAATATTTGAAGAAAAGTGCCATTATAAAATTTGATGAAAAACACTTATATTTGAAGAAAAGTGCCATTATAATATTTGAAGAAAAGCACTGTTATATTTGGAAAAAAAAGCACTGTTACAATATTTGAAGAAAAGTGCCGTTATAATATTTGAATAAAAACCCTTATATTTGAAGAAAAGTGCCATTATAATATTTGAAGAAAATCACTATTGTATTTGAAAAAAGCACTGTTACAATATTTGAAGAAAAGTGTAGTTATAATATTTGAAGAAAAACACTGTTATATTTGAAGAAAAGCTCTGTTATAATATTTGAAGAAAAGTGCCACTATAATATTTGAAAAAAAACACTGTTAAATTTGAAGAAAAGTGTCATTATATTTGAAGAAAAGCACTCATATTTGAAAAAAGCACTGTTACAAAATTTGAAGAAAAGTGCCATTATAATATTTGAAGAAAACACTTGTTATATTTAAAAAAAAAGCACTGTTACAATATTTGAAGAAAAACACTGTTATATTTGAAGAAAAGTGCCATTATAATATTTGAAGAAAAGCACTATTGTATTTGAAAAAAGCACTGTTACAATATTTGAAGTGTCGTTATAATATTTGTAGATAATCAATGTTATATTTGAAGAAAAGTGCCATTATAATATTTGAAGAAAAGCACTGTCATATTTGAAAAAAAGCATGGTTATAATGTTTGAAGAAAAGTGCCATTATAATATTTGAAGAAAAACACTGTTACATTTGAAGAAAAGTGCCATTATAATATTTGAAGAAAAGCACTCATATTTGAAAAAAGCACTGTTACAATATTTGAAGAAAAGTGCCGTTATAATATTTGAAGAAAACCCCTTATATTTGAAGAAAAGTGCCATTATAATATTTGATGAAAAGTGCCATTATAATATTTGAAGAAAAGCACTATTGTATTTGAAAAAAGCACTGTTACAATATTTGAAGAAAAGTGCCCTTATAATATTTGAAGAAAAACACTGTTATATTTGAAGTGCCATCATAATATTTGAAGGAAAGCACGGTTATATTTGAAGAAAAGTGCCATTATAATATTTGAAGAAAAGCACTATTGTATTTGAAAAAAGCACTGTTACAATATTTGAAAAGTGTCATTATAATATTTGAAGAAAAGCACTGTCATATTTGAAAAAAGCACTGTTATAATATTTGAAGAAAAGTGTCATTATAATATTTGAAGAAAAACACTGTTATATTTGAAGAAAAGTGCCATTATAATATTTGAAGAAAAACACTGTTATATTTGAAGAAAAGTGCCATTATAATATTTGAAGACAAGCACTGTTATATTTGGAAAAAAGCACTGTTACAATATTTGAAGGAAAGTGCCATTATAAAATTTGATGAAAAACACTTATATTTGAAGAAACGTGCCATTATAATATATGAAGAAAAGCAGTTATATTTGAAAAAAGCTCTGTTATAATATTTGAAGAAAAGTGCCGTTATAATATTTGAAGAAAAACACTGTTATATTTGAAGAAAAGCTCTGTTATAATATTTGAAGAAAAGTGCCACTATAATATTTGAAAAAAACACTGTTAAATTTGAAGAAAAGTGTCATTATATTTGAAGAAAAGCACTCATATTTGAAAAAAGCACTGTTACAAAATTTGAAGAAAAGTGCCATTATAATATTTGAAGAAAACACTTGTTATATTTTTAAAAAAAAAGCACTGTTACAATATTTGAAGAAAAACACTGTTATATTTGAAGAAAAGTGCCATTATAATATTTGAAGAAAAGCACTATTGTATTTGGAAAAAAGCACTGTTACAATATTTGAAGTGTCGTTATAATATTTGTAGATAATCAATGTTATATTTGAAGAAAAGTGCCATTATAATATTTGAAGAAAAGCACTGTTATATTTGGAAAAAAAGCACTGTTACAATATTTGAAGAAAAGTGCCATTATAAAATTTGATGAAAAACACTTATATTTGAAGAAAAGTGCCATTATAATATATGAAGAAAAGCAGTTATATTTGAAAACAGCTCTGTTATAATATTTGAAGAAAAGTGCCATTATAATATTTGAAGAAAAACACTGTTATATTTGAAGAAAAGTGCCATTATAATATTTGAAGAAAAGCACTCATATTTGAAAAAAGCACTGTTACAATATTTGAAGAAAAGTGCCGTCATAATATTTGAAGAAAAACACTGATATATTTGAAAAAAAGCACTGTTAGAGTATTTGAAGAAAACTACCATTATAATATTTGAAGAAAAACACTGTTATATTTGAAAAAAGAACTGTTAAAATATTTGAAGAAAATTGCCTTTATAATATTTGAAGAAAAACACTGTTATATTTGAAGAAAAGTGCCATTATAATATTTGAAGAAAAGCACTGTCATATTTGAAAAAAGCACGGTTATAATGTTTGAAGAAAAGTGCCATTATAATATTTGAAGAAAAACACTGTTACATTTGAAGAAAAGTGCCATTATAATATTTGAAGAAAAGCACTCATATTTGAAAAAAGCACTGTTACAATATTTGAAGAAAAGTGCCGTTATAATATTTGATGAAAAGTGCCATTATAATATTTGAAGAAAAGCACAATTGTATTTGAAAAAAGCACTGTTACAATATTTGAAGAAAAGTGCCGTTATAATATTTGAAGAAAAACACTGTTATATTTGAAGTGCCATCATAATATTTGAAGGAAAGCACGGTTATATTTGAAGAAAAGTGCCATTATAATATTTGAAGAAAAGCACTATTGTATTTGAAAAAAGCACTGTTACAATATTTGAAAAGTGTCATTATAATATTTGAAGAAAAGCACTGTCATATTTGAAAAAAGCACTGTTATAATATTTGAAGAAAAGTGTCATTATAATATTTGAAGAAAAACACTGTTATATTTGAAGAAAAGTGCCATTATAATATTTGAAGACAAGCACTTTTATATTTGGAAAAAAGCACTGTTACAATATTTGAAGGAAAGTGCCATTAGAAAATTTGATGAAAAACACTTATATTTGAAGAAACGTGCCATTATAATATATGAAGAAAAGCAGTTATATTTGAAAAAAGCTCTGTTATAATATTTGAAGAAAAGTGCCGTTATAATATTTGAAGAAAAACACTGTTATATTTGAAGAAAAGCACTCATATTTGAAAAAAGCACTGTTACAATATTTGAAGAAAAGTGCCGTTATAATATTTGAAAAAAGCACTATTGTATTTGAAAAAAGCACTGTTACAATATTTGAAGAAAAGTGCTGTTATAATATTTGAAGAAAAAGACTGTTATATTTGAAGAAAAGTGCCGTTATAATATTTGAAGAAAAACCCTTATATTTGAAGAAAAGTGCCATTATAATATTTGAAGAAAAGTGCCATCATAATATTTGAAGAAAAGCACTATTGTTTTTGAAAAAAGCACTGTTACAATATTTGAAGAAAAGTGCAGTTATAATATTTGAAGAAAAACACTGTTATATTTGAAGAAAAGTACCATTATAATATTTGAAGAAAAGCACTGTTATATTTGAAGAAAAGTGCCATTATAATATTTGAAGTAAAGCACTGTTATATTTGAAAAAAGCACTGTTACAATATTTGAAGAAAAGTGCCGTTATGATATTTGAAGAAAAACACTGTTATATTTGAAGAAAAGTGCCATTATAATATTTGAAGAAAAAAACTGTTAAATTTGAAGAAAAGTGCCATTATAATATTTGAAGCACTGTTATATTTGAAAAAAGCTCTGTTATAATATTTGAAGAAAAGTGCCATTATAATATTTAAAGAAAAACACTGTTATATTTGAAGAAAAGTGCCATTATAATATTTGAAGAAAAGCACTATTGTACTTGAAAAAACACTGTTACATTATTTGAAGAAAAGTGCCGTTATAATATTTGAAGAAAAACACTTGTATTTGAAGAAAAGTGCCATTATAATATTTGAAGAAAAGCGCTATTGAATTTGAAAAAGCACTGTTACAATATTTGAAGAAAAGTGCCGGTATAATATTTGAAGAAAAACACTGTTATATTTGAAGAAAAGTGCCATTATAATATTTGAAGAAAAGCACTGTTATATCTGAAAAAAGCTCTGTTATAATATTTGAAGAAAAGTGCCATTATAATATTTGAAGAAAAACATTGTTATATTTGAAGAAAAGTGACATTATAATATTTGAAGAAAAGCACTCTTATATTTGAAAAAAGCACTGTTACAAAATTTGAAGAAAAGTGCCGTTATAATATTTGAATAAAACACTGTTATATTTTAAAAAAGCACTGTTACAATATTTGAAGAAAAACACTGTTACATTTGAAGAAAAGTGCCATTATAATATTTGAAGAAAAACAATGTTATATTTGAAGAAAAGTGCCATTATAATATTTGAAGGAAAGCACTGTTATATTTGAATAAAAGTGCCATTATAATATTTGAAGAAAAGCAGTATTGTATTTGAAAAAAGCACTGATACTATATTTGAAGAAAAGTGCCGTTATAATATTTAAAGAAAAACACTGTTATATTTGAAGAAAAGTGCCATTATAATATTTGAAGAAAAACACTGTTATATTTGAAGAAAAGTGACATTATAATATTTGAAGAAAAGCACTCTTATATTTGAAGAAAAGCACTGTTACAAAATTTGAAGAAAAGTGCCGTTATAATATTTGAATAAAACACTGTTATATTTTAAAAAAGCACTGTTACAATATTTGAAGAAAAACACTGTTACATTTGAAGAAAAGTGCCATTATAATATTTGAAGAAAAACAATGTTATATTTGAAGAAAAGTGCCATTATAATATTTGAAGGAAAGCACTGTTATATTTGAAGAAAAGTGCCATTATAATATTTGAAGAAAAAAACTGTTAAATTTTAAGAAAAGTGCCATTATAATATTTGAAGCACTGTTATATTTGAAAAAAGCTCTGTTATAATATTTGAAGAAAAGTGCCATTATAATATTTAAAGAAAAACACTGTTATATTTGAAGAAAAGTGCCATTATAATATTTGAAGAAAAGCACTATTGTACTTGAAAAAACACTGTTACATTATTTGAAGAAAAGTGCCGTTATAATATTTGAAGAAAAACACTTATATTTGAAGAAAAGTGCCATTATAATATTTGAAGAAAAGCGCTATTGTATTTGAAAAAAGCACTGTTACAATATTTGAAGAAAAGTGCCGTTATAATATTTGAAGAAAAACACTGTTATATTTGAAGAAAAGTGCCATTATAATATTTGAAGAAAAGCACTGTTATATCTGAAAAAAGCTCTGTTATAATATTTGAAGAAAAGCACTGTTATATCTGAAAAAAGCTCTGTTATAATATTTGAAGAAAAGTGCCATTATAATATTTGAAGAAAAACACTGTTATATTTGAAGAAAAGTGACATTATAATATTTGAAGAAAAGCACTCTTATATTTGAAAAAAGCACTGTTACGAAATTTGAAGAAAAGTGCCGTTATAATATTTGAATAAAACACTGTTATATTTTAAAAAAGCACTGTTACAATATTTGAAGAAAAACACTGTTACATTTGAAGAAAAGTGCCATTATAATATTTGAAGAAAAACAATGTTATATTTGAAGAAAAGTGCCATTATAATATTTGAAGGAAAGCACTGTTATATTTGAAGAAAAGTGCCATTATAATATTTGAAGAAAAGCAGTATTGTATTTGAAAAAAGCACTGATACTATATTTGAAGAAAAGTGCCGTTATAATATTTAAAGAAAAACACTGTTATATTTGAAGAAAAGTGCCATTATAATATTTGAAGAAAAGCACTGTTGTATTTGAAAAAAGCACTGTTACCATATTTGAAGAAAAGTGCCGTTATAATATTTGAAGAAAAACACTTTTATATTTGAAAAAAGCACTGTTACAATATTTGAAGAAAAGTGCCATTATAATAGTTGAAGAAAAGCACGGTTATATTTGAAGAAAAGTGCCATTATAATATTTGAAGAAAAACACTGTTATATTTGAAGAAAAGTGTCATTATAATATTTGAAGAAAAGCACTGTCATATTTGAAGAAAAACACTATTACATTTGAAGAAAAGTGCCATTATAATATTGGAAGAAAAACAGTTATATTTGAAGAAAAGTGCCATTATAATATTTGAAGAAAAGCCCTCTTATATTTGGAAAAAAGCACTGTTACAATATTTGAAGAAAAGTGCCGTTATAAAATTTGATGAAAAACACTTATATTTGAAGAAAAGTGCCATTATAATATTTGAAGAAAAGCAGTTATATTTGAAAAACGCTCTGTTATAATATTTGAAGAAAAGTGCCGTTATAATATTTGAAGAAAAACCCTTATATTTGAAGAAAAGTGCCATTATAATATTTGAAGAAAAGTGCCATCATAATATTTGAAGAAAAGCACTATTGTATTTGAAAAAAGCACTGTTACAATATTTGAAGAAAAGTGCAGTTATAATATTTGAAGAAAAACACTGTTATATTTCAAGAAAAGTGCCATTATAATATTGGAAGAAAAACAGTTATATTTGAAGAAAAGTGCCATTATAATATTTGAAGAAAAGCACTCTTATATTTGGAAAAAAAGCACTGTTACAATATTTGAAGAAAAGTGCCTTTATAAAATTTGATGAAAAACACTTATATTTGAAGCAAAGTGCCATTATAATATTTGAAGAAAAGCAGTTATATTTGAAAAAAGCTCTGTTATAATATTTGAAGAAAAGTGCCGTTATAATATTTGAAGAAAAACACTGTTATATTTGAAGAAAAGTGCCATTATAATATTTGAAGAAAAGCACTCATATTTGAAAAAAAGCACTGTTACAATATTTGAAGAAAAGTGCCGTTATAATATTTGAAGAAAAACCCTTATATTTGAAGAAAAGTGCCATTATAATATTTGAAGAAAAGTGCCATCATAATATTTGAAGAAAAGCACTATTGTATTTGAAAAAAGCACTGTTACAATATTTGAAGAAAAGTGCAGTTATAATATTTGAAGAAAAACACTGTTATATTTGAAGAAAAGTACCATTATAATATTTGAAGAAAAGCACTGTTATATTTGAAGAAAAGTGCCATTATATTATTTGAAGTAAAGCACTGTTATATTTGAAAAAAAGCACTGTTACAATATTTGAAGAAAAGTGCCGTTATGATATTTGAAGAAAAACACTGTTATATTTGAAGAAAAGTGCCATTATAATATTTGAAGAAAAAAACTGTTAAATTTGAAGAAAAGTGCCATTATAATATTTGAAGCACTGTTATATTTGAAAAAAGCTCTGTTATAATATTTGAAGAAAAGTGCCATTATAATATTTAAAGAAAAACACTGTTATATTTGAAGAAAAGTGCCATTATAATATTTGAAGAAAAGCACTATTGTACTTGAAAAAAGCACTGTTACATTATTTGAAGAAAAGTGCCGTTATAATATTTGAAGAAAAACACTTATATTTGAAGAAAAGTGCCATTATAATATTTGAAGAAAAGCGCTATTGTATTTGAAAAAAGCACTGTTACAATATTTGAAGAAAAGTGCCGTTATAATATTTGAAGAAAAACACTGTTATATTTGAAGAAAAGTGCCATTATAATATTTGAAGAAAAGCACTGTTATATCTGAAAAAAGCTCTGATATAATATTTGAAGAAAAGTGCCGTTATAATATTTGTAGAAAAACAATGTTATATTTGAAGAAAAGTGACATTATAATATTTGAAAAAAGCACTGTTACAAAATTTGAAGAAAAGTGCCGTTATAATATTTGTAGAAAAACAATGTTATATTTGAAGAAAAGTGCCATTATAATATTTGAAGAAAAACAATGTTATATTTGAAGAAAAGTGCCATTATAATATTTGAAGGAAAGCACTGTTATATTTGAAGAAAAGTGCCATTATAATATTTGAAGAAAAGCAGTATTGTATTTGAAAAAAGCACTGATACTATATTTGAAGAAAAGTGCCGTTATAATATTCAAAGAAAAACACTGTTATATTTGAAGAAAAGTGCCATTATAATATTTGAAGAAAAGCACTGTTATATTTGAAAAAAGCACTGTTACCATATTTGAAGAAAAGTGCTGTTATAATATTTGAAGAAAAACACTTTTATATTTGAAAAAAGCACTGTTACAATATTTGAAGAAAAGTGCCATTATAATAGTTGAAGAAAAGCACGGTTATACTTGAAGAAAAGTGCCATTATAATATTTGAAGAAAAACACTGTTATATTTGAAGAAAAGTGTCATTATAATATTTGAAGAAAAGCACTGTCATATTTGAAGAAAAACACTATTACATTTGAAGAAAAGTGCCATTATAATATTGGAAGAAAAACAGTTATATTTGAAGAAAAGTGCCATTATAATATTTGAAGAAAAGCCCTCTTATATTTGGAAAAAAGCACTGTTACAATATTTGAAGAAAAGTGCCGTTATAAAATTTGATGAAAAACACTTATATTTGAAGAAAAGTGCCATTATAATATTTGAAGAAAAGTGCCATCATAATATTTGAAGAAAAGCACTATTGTATTTGAAAAAAGCACTGTTACAATATTTGAAGAAAAGTGCAGTTATAATATTTGAAGAAAAACACTGTTATATTTGAAGAAAAGTGCCATTATAATATCGGAAGAAAAACAGTTATATTTGAAGAAAAGTGCCATTATAATATTTGAAGAAAAGCACTCTTATATTTGGAAAAAAGCACTGTTACAATATTTGAAGAAAAGTGCCTTTATAAAATTTGATGAAAAACACTTATATTTGAAGCAAAGTGCCATTATAATATTTGAAGAAAAGCAGTTATATTTGAAAAAAGCTCTGTTATAATATTTGAAGAAAAGTGCCGTTATAATATTTGAAGAAAAACACTGTTATATTTGAAGAAAAGTGCCATTATAATATTTGAAGAAAAGCACTCATATTTGAAAAAAAGCACTGTTACAATATTTGAAGAAAAGTGCCGTTATAATATTTGAATAAAAACCCTTATATTTGAAGAAAAGTGCCATTATAATATTTGAAGAAAAGTGCCATCATAATATTTGAAGAAAAGCACTATTGTATTTGAAAAAAGCACTGTTACAATATTTGAAGAAAAGTGCAGTTATAATATTTGAAGAAAAACACTGTTATATTTGAAGAAAAGTACCATTATAATATTTGAAGAAAAGCACTGTTATATTTGAAGAAAAGTGCCATTATAATATTTGAAGTAAAGCACTGTTATATTTGAAAAAAGCACTGTTACAATATTTGAAGAAAAGTGCCGTTATGATATTTGAAGAAAAACACTGTTATATTTGAAGAAAAGTGCCATTATAATATTTGAAGAAAAAAACTGTTAAATTTGAAGAAAAGTGCCATTATAATATTTGAAGCACTGTTATATTTGAAAAAAGCTCTGTTATAATATTTGAAGAAAAGTGCCATTATAATATTTAAAGAAAAACACTGTTATATTTGAAGAAAAGTGCCATTATAATATTTGAAGAAAAGCACTATTGTACTTGAAAAAAGCACTGTTACATTATTTGAAGAAAAGTGCCGTTATAATATTTGAAGAAAAACACTTATATTTGAAGAAAAGTGCCATTATAATATTTGAAGAAAAGCGCTATTGTATTTGAAAAAAGCACTGTTACAATATTTGAAGAAAAGTGCCGTTATAATATTTGAAGAAAAACACTGTTATATTTGAAGAAAATTGCCATTATAATATTTGAAGAAAAGCACTGTTATATCTGAAAAAAGCTCTGTTATAATATTTGAAGAAAAGTGCCATTATAATATTTGAAGAAAAACACTGTTATATTTGAAGAAAAGTGACATTATAATATTTGAAGAAAAGCACTCTTATATTTGAAAAAAGCACTGTTATAAAATTTGAAGAAAAGTGCCGTTATAATATTTGAATAAAACACTGTTATATTTTAAAAAAGCACTGTTACAATATTTGAAGAAAAACACTGTTACATTTGAAGAAAAGTGCCATTATAATATTTGAAGAAAAACAATGTTATATTTGAAGAAAAGTGCCATTATAATATTTGAAGGAAAGCACTGTTATATTTGAAGAAAAGTGCCATTATAATATTTGAAGAAAAGCACTATTGTATTTGAAAAAAGCACTGATACTATATTTGAAGAAAAGTGCCGTTATAATATTTAAAGAAAAACACTGTTATATTTGAAGAAAAGTGCCATTATAATATTTGAAGAAAAGCACTTTTATATTTGAAAAAAACACTGTTACAATATTTGAAGAAAAGTGCCATTATAATAGTTGAAGAAAAGCACGGTTATATTTGAAGAAAAGTGCCATTATAATATTTGAAGAAAAGCACTACTGTATTTGAAAAAAGCACTGTTACAATATGTGAAGAAAAGTGCCATTATAATATTTGAAGAAAAGCACTTTTATATTTGAAAAAAGCACTGTTACAAAATTTGAAGAAAAACACTGTTATATTTGAAGAAAAGTGCCATTATAATATTTGAAGAAAAACACTGTTATATTTGAAGAAAAGTGCCATTATAATATTTGAAGAAAAACACTGTTATATTTGAAGAAAAGTGCCATTATAATATTTGAAGGAAAGCACGGTTATATTTGAAGAAAAGTGCCATTATAATATTTGAAGAAAAGCACTATTGTATTTGAGAAAAGCACTGTTACAATATTTGAAAAGTGTCGTTATAATATTTGTAGAAAAACAATGTTATATTTGAAGAAAAGTGCCATTATAAAATTTGATGAAAAACACTTATATTTGAAGAAAAGTGCCGTTATAATATTTGAAGAAAAACCGTTATATTTGAAGAAAAGTGCCGTTATAATATTTGAAGAAAAACCCTGTTATATTTGAAGAAAAGTGCCGTTATAATATTTGAAGAAAAACCCTTATATTTGAAGAAAAGTGCCATTATAATATTTGAAGAAAAGTGCCATTATAATATTTGAAAAAAGCACTATTGTATTTGAAAAAAGCACTGTTACAATATTTGAAAAGTGCCGTTATAATATTTGAAGAAAAAGACTGTTATATTTGAAGAAAAGTGTCATTATAATATTTGAAGAAAAGCACTGTTATATTTGAAAAAAGCTCTGTTATAATATTTGAAGAAAAGCACTATTGTATTTGAAAAAAAGCACTGTTACAATATTTGAAGAAAAGTGCCGTTATAATATTTGAAGAAAAACCCTTATATTTGAAGAAAAGTGCCATTATAATATTTGAAGAAAAGCACTATTGTATTTGAAAAAAGCACTGTTACAATATTTGAAGAAAAGTGCAGTTATAATATTTGAAGAAAAACACTGTTATATTTGAAGAAAAGTTGCATCGTAATATTTGAAGAAAAGCACTGTTACAATATTTGAAGAAAAGTGCCATTATAATATTTGAAGAAAAGCATGGTTATATTTGAAGAAAAGTGCCATTATAATATTTGAAGAAAAGCACTATTGTATTTGAAAAAAGCACTGTTACAATATTTGAAGAACAGTGCCATTATAATGTTTGAAGAAAAGCACTGTTATATTTGAAAAAAGCACTGTTACAATATTTGAAGAAAAGTGCCGTTATCATATTTGAAGAAAAGCACTTTCATATTTGAAAAAAGCACTGTTACAATATTTGAAGAAAAATGCCATTATAATATTTGAAGAAAAGCACTATTGTATTTGAAAAAAGCACTGTTACAATATTTGAAGAAAAGTGCCATTATAATATTTGAAGAAAAGCACACTTATATTTGAAAAAAGCACTGTTACAAAATTTGAAGAAAAGTGACGTTATATTTGAAGAAAACACTATTATATTTGAAAAAAGCAATGTTACAATATTTGAAGAAAAGTGCCATTATAATAGTTGAAGAAAAGCACTGTTATATTTGATGAAAAGTGCCATTATAATATTTGAAGAAAAGCACTATTGTATTTGAAAAAAGCACTGTTACAATATATGAAGAAAAGCGCCGTTATAATATTTGAAGAAAAACACTGTTATATTTGAAGAAAAGTGCCATTATAATATTTGAAGAAAAGCACTGTTATACTTGAAAAAAGCACTGTTACAATATTTGAAGAAAAGTGCCATTATAATATTTGAAGAAAAGCACTTTTATATTTGAAAAAAGCACTGTTACAATATTTGAAGAAAAGTGCCATTATAATAGTTGAAGAAAAGCACTGTTATATTTGAAGAAAAGCACTATTGTATTTGAAAAAAGCACTGTTATGATATTTGAAGAAAAGTGCCATTATAATATTTAAAGAAAAACACTTATATTTGAAGAAAAGTGCCATTATAATATTTGAAGAAAAGCACTCTTATATTTGAAAAAAGCATTGTTACAAAATTTGAAGAAAA
Organism: Thalassophryne amazonica; assembly: GCF_902500255.1. Classification (NCBI taxonomy): domain Eukaryota; kingdom Metazoa; phylum Chordata; class Actinopteri; order Batrachoidiformes; family Batrachoididae; genus Thalassophryne; species Thalassophryne amazonica. The sequence goes on along the minus strand of NC_047103.1, from coordinate 110,655,522 downwards.
GTGCTGTTATATTTGAAGAAAACACTGTTATATTTTAAAAAGCACTTTTACAATACTTGAAGAAAAACAGTTACATTTCAAGAAAAGTGACATTAAAATATTTGAAGAAAAACACTGTTATATTTGAAGAAAAGTGCCATTATAATATTTGAAGAAAAGCACTATTGTATTTGAAAAAAGCACTGTTACAATATTTGAAGAAAAGTGCCATTATAATATTTGAAGAAAAACACTTATATTTGAAGAAAAGTGCCATTATAATATTTGAAGAAAAGTGCTATTGTATTTGAAAAAAGCACTGTTACAATATTTGAAGAAAAGTGCCATTATAATATTTGAAGAAAAACACTGTTATATTTGAAGAAAAGTGCCATTATAATATTTGAAGAAAAGCACTCATATTTGAAAAAAGCACTGTTACAAAATTTGAAGAAAAGTGACATTATAATATTTGAAGAAAACACTATTATATTTTTAAAAAGCACTGTTACAATATTTGAAGAAAAACACTGTTATATTTGAAGAAAAGTGCCATTATAATATTTGAAGAAAAGCACTGTTATATTTGAAAAAAGCACTGTTACAATATTTGAAGAAAGGTGCTGTTATAATATTTGAAGAAAAGCACTTTTATATTTGAAAAAAGCACTGTTACAATATTTGAAGAAAAGTGCCATTATAATAGTTGAAGAAAAGCACTGTTATATTTGAATAAAAGTGCCATTATAATATTTGAAGAAAAGCACTATTGTATTTGAAAAAAGCACTGTTACAATATATGAAGAAAAGCACCGTTATAATATTTGAAGAAAAACACTGTTATATTTGAAGAAAAGTTCCATTATAATATTTGAAGAAAAGCACTGTTATATTTGAAAAAAGCACCGTTATAATATTTGAAGAAAAACACTGTTATATTTGAAAAAAGCACCGTTATAATATTTGAAGAAAAACACTGTTATATTTGAAGAAAAGTGCCATTATAATATTTGAAGAAAAACACTTATATTTGAAGAAAAGTGCCATTATAATATTTGAAGAAAAGCACTATTGTATTTGAAAAAAGCACTGTTACAATATTTGAAGAAAAGTGCCGTTATAATATTGTTGGGGAAAGCGTAGTGACACGGATCCACAACAGGGGGGCGCAAATGAACGGTCAATAGATGAGCCAAAAGGTAACAATTTAATGTTGTGAATGTGCACAACGAATATACAGACAATCACAGAATCTGATAGCAGTCAATACACAAAGGTGACGTGTGGGCAGGCTCGAGGATAGAAGACGTCTGTCCTGAGAAGAGCCGGAACCACACGATTTCCGCCGCCACCGAACCCGGTGAATACTGGAGCCGCCAAGTCCCGAATTCCCAGGTGATCACCGTCCCCAACTGTCGGATCTGGTACTGCTGGCGAGGAGCACAAACAGTGAGATGTGGGTGTGTGCACACCCAGTAACAAAAACAGTCAGAAGGTGTAAAGTCACCTCCACCTCTAATCACACACTCATGCAGCTCCTGTTAACCACTTATCTGGTTGGGGTGTGAAGCGAAGCCGTCGCTGATCACACCAAAACGCCAATCCCACAGATAAGGCACACCACAGGATAACGGCTGCAAAGAAGTTCAGACACAGCAGAGAATATTACCTTCACAGGTAGATGATATCTCGGCAATGAGGTGGAGATGACGTCCGGGTTTTATGCAGTAGTAGTACGATGAAGTGTAGATGGGTGACAGCTGTCATGAGATAATGAGTGACACTGTCACCCCCGGCTGTGTCCGTGGCGGCAGCGCCCTCTGGTGGTGGGCCAGCAGTACCTCCTCTTCTGGCGGCCCACACAACAAATATTTTAAGAAAAACACTGTTATATTTGAAGAAAAGTGCCATTATAATATTTGAAGAAAAGCACTGTTATATTTGAAAAAAGCTCTGTTATAGTATTTGAAGAAAAGTGCCATTATAATATTTGAAGAAAAACACTTATATTTGAAGAAAAGTGCCATTATAATATTTGAAGAAAACCACTGATATATTTGAAAAAATCACTGTTATAATATTTGAACAAAAGTGGCATTATAATATTTGAAGAAAAACACTTATATTTGAAGAAAAGTGCCATTATAATATTTGAAGAAAACCACTGTTATATTTGAAAAAAGCACTGTTACAATATTTGAAGAAAACTGCAGTTATATTTGAAGAAAAACACTGTTATATTTGAAAAAGCACTGTTACAATATTTGAAGAAAAGTGCCATTATAACATTTGAAGAAAAACACTGTTATATTTGAAGAAAAGTGCCATTATAATATTTGAAGAAAAACACTTATATTTGAAGAAAAGTGCCATTATAATATTTGAAGAAAACCACTGTTATATTTGAAAAAATCACTGTTATAATATTTGAAGAAAAGTGGCATTATAATATTTGAAGAAAAACACTTATATTTGAAGAAAAGTGCCATTATAATATTTGAAGAAAACCACTGTTATATTTGAAAAAATCACTGTTACAATATTTGAAGAAAAGTGCCATTATAATATTTGAAGAAAAACACTGTTATATTTGAAAAAAGCACTGTTACAATATTTGAAGAAAAGTGCCGTTATAATATTTGAAGAAAAACACTTATATTTGAAGAAAAGTGCTATTATAATATTTGAAGAAAAGCACTGTTATATTTGAAGAAAAGTGCCATTATAATATTTGAAGAAAAACACTTATATTTGAAGAAAAGTGCCATTATAATATTTGAAGAAAACCACTGTTATATTTGAAAAAATCACTGTTATAATATTTGAAGAAAAGTGGCATTATAATATTTGAAGAAAAACTTATATTTGAAGAAAAGTGCCATTATAATATTTGAAGAAAACCACTGTTATATTTGAAAAAATCACTGTTACAATATTTGAAGAAAAGTGCCATTATATTATTTGAAGAAAAACACTTATATTTGATAAAAGCACTGTTACAATATTTGAAGAAAAGTGCCGTTATAATATTTGAAGAAAAAATATTGAAGGGGTATTAAAATATTCAAGTTTAATCAGTAAACTAAAGAATAGCTCCCATAATTGTTTAACAGATATGGGTATTTTTAATCGTTCTTTAATTCAGGAATTAAAAAACATAAAAAGTACATGCTTTAATTTAAGAATTAAAAAATATTAAAGGGGTATTAAAATATTAGACACTGTTTTAGATATTCAGGTTTAATTATTTCATAATTAGTTAATTCTTTAATTAATACATTTAAAAAATCACCCGATAATTACATTAAAAAAAGATACAGGTATTTTTTAATCGTTCTTTAATTGAAGAAATAGAAGGATATTAAAATATTAGATGCAGGTGGGAGGGGGCGGGGTTTGGAGGTGGGACTTGAGGTGGGGTTTGGGGTGGGGAAGGGGGGTGACCTTTGACCTTTAGGTCATAAATCAGTGGGCCCAAATTTCAGATCCGAAAATTAATAAAGCATTCTCTGCCTTAAAGACTAGGAAATCTCATGGCACGGACGGGTATCCAGCAAAATTTTAGAGGTTGATGAGAGAACCACTCCTCTCTTTGCTTAAAGAGTGTTTTAACAATATTATTGTTATGTGTCGGACGCAGCTCAGCGTTTGAAAGATAAGTCCTGATAAACTCAGCAACACAGCCACTCAGTTCCAAATGCAAACCACCTGGAAGGAGAAGCAAAGGACAGAAACAAAAAGGCAGCCAGGCCCCCCCAGCCATATAACAATTATGAGGAGTGGTGGGCACAGTTCAGCTAATCTGATAACAGATAATTATCGAAGCTAATGTTTTTGCTAGTGGATTAGATTTTTGAGTTAAGTTTTAAAACATCACCAGACCAATTATCTTCCGATAAATTTAGCTCAGATAACTTTCAGTCCGGGGCAGCATGGTGGCTTAGTGGTTAGCACTGTTGCCTCACAGCGAGAAGGTCATGGGTTCCATTCCCGTGGCCATTCTGTGTGCAGTTTGCATGTTCTCCCCGTGTTTGCGTGGGTTTCCTCCGGGTACTCCAGTTTCCTCCCACATCCAAAGACATGTGGGTTAGGTGGATTGGACTCTTTAAAAAATTGTCCGTTGGTGTGTGTGTGGGTGTGTCTGTTTGTCTATTTGTGGCCCTGCGACAGACTGGCGTCCTGTCCTGGGTGTACCCTGCCTCACGCTCTGTGACTGCTGGGATAGGCTCCAGCCCCCCGCGACCCTTAATTGGACTAAGTGATAGAAGATGAATGAATGAATGAACTTTCAGTCCGATAACTTATTTTTTTGCTGGTAAAGTGAGCAAAGTGCCTGTTGTGCCAAAGTGAGTGACTGCCTGTTGCTTGCTGATGACGTCATCATGAAGCGCAAAACGTGATTGGCTGGTCGACACAGGGAGCATTGTGGGTAGTGTAATTCAGGTTCACTTTGGACGTTACAGTGAGTCGTCCACTCGACACAAAACTGTATAATTTAATCGTCAAGATTCAGTGGGGGAGGAAGCTCTCACGGCGCAGCTGTGTACAAAGGGACATTTCGTCACCATTTAGACACTGTTTTGGATTAAAACAAAGGACTTACGTGGATTATTTCTTCAGATGAATCCCACTGAAACTAACAGGTAACAACTTATATTTACTATGTGTCTTTTACTCTGCCAATCAATGCATTAATGGACGTATTTTGGTTAAGTCGCAGGGTTCAAAGCGTGTGAAAAAAGCAGCAGCTTTTTAGTTTGTAAATGACGGTGTATATAATACCGAGATAAACTGTGACTTCTAATACTGTGTTTTACTGCTTTTGAAAGATGATGACAGTGTTTGGGATTTTATTTTTTTATTCATTCATTTTTCTTGTGTTCTTGTGTGTTTGTGATCCTTGAATTTACCCAGCAGCCCCTACAGCACTTAAAGTGAAACTGGTTTATCAGCCGACAGTGTAATCTGATGTGGTCCGCATCCGAATCAATACTAAAAGTTATCTGTAATAAAGATACATTTTTTTTTATCAGTTTTTTTTATCAGTTTATCGGTTTAGTGTCATAAAAGATAACTTTTCAGTTATTCGGGGTAGCACCACCCCGCCCTTTTGTAAGAAGGTCTTTATTTCTGTAATTCATAAAGAAGGGAAAAACAAATTAGACTGCAAATCCTATAGACCCATTAGTGTTCTTAATGTCGACTATAAGCTTTTGCCTCATTTCTAGCCAGGTGAATGGAAGAGGTCATGTCATTCCTCATAGATGAAGACCAAACATGGTTTATTAGAGATTGTCAAACACATGATAATATACTTAGAACATCCATATTATTGATCATATTACAAGGTCAAATTTCAGTGCTGTCCTTCTCAGCTTAGACGCTGAGAAGGCCTTTGACTCTGTTAGTTGGCAATTTCTTTACCAAACAATGGGCCACTTTGGCTTCTCAGAACAGTTTATACAATGTATTACTGTCTTAAACATTATTACATTGCAGGCCACTTAAGACCACTTATCCTTTGGTGTGATGAATCCAGTGGTGGGCACACTTCCGATAATCCGATAACAGATAATTATCGAAGATAATGTTTTCATTATCGGATAATCTTTGTAGATAACTTTAAAAACCATTATCGGACCAATTATCTTCCAATTAATTTTTGTCTGGTAACTTTTAGACCGATAAACAAAGCTGAACTAGCAACAAGCATTTTTAAAATTTAAAATCAGTTCAGCACCTACCTGTTAAAAGTTTTGTAATAGATGGACAGTTATACCCTCTGCTAATAGAAGAGAGCTGCTTCTATGAAAAGCATCTCTATCCTCTGTAGACAAAGGCGAAATGGCCAAAAAAACAAAACAAAAAAAAAATCATTTCCTTTAACACCATACCGATATGCTGGCAATATCACCTAAGTCATCCAGAGGCATACATTTTTAACTGGACAAGTTATTTAAAATTACTGTCATGTCTGAAATTTTATAAAGTGAAAATATCAGATATATGTTTTAGTTTTAAAGTAATGTGCTAATTTTTAAGGTTTTGTGAGCACATGCTGTGCCCAGCAGTGCATTATGGGTAGGATGATGTAATCTCAGTACGATCACGACAGGACAATTGCATTTCAGACACTCTGTTCAGGCTCCATGGACAATAGCATTAAACTATAGTGCCTAAAACTCTCGTGAATATATTCTCTGGGTTTATAGACGTTGTTATTGTATTTGCGTTTGTTAAATTCCATGCATTTTAAATGTAACAGACAGGGATTATCTGGAATTTTGTTTTCAAGGTCTCTACTGCCATCTACTGGCCAGTAGTGTTCATGGCAGTATTCGCCCTAAATACTAAGGGTCTGGGCACCAAATCAACTTTTTGGCTTTGCAAATGGCTTTTTTTTTTTTTTTTTTTTTTTACAAATGAAATTTAAAAACAAAACAAAAGCAAAAAAAAAAAATAAATAATTACAAGACAGCTTTGCGGTGTTTGCACAGGCACAGTGCGAGCGGTTAGATGCTTGTAGCTCTTCAGCAACAGGATACCCTCACGACGGCCGACCAGAATAATATCAAACAGCTTTGATTTTCATTGGACCATACGATCGGCGATCAGGAGGTGGTCCTGAGATGTTAAACGCAGCTTGTTACTCCATGTACACTACACGATGCAGGATGCGTGATTAACTTGAAACTCGGTCCAAAAAATTCCTGCATGAAAAATCATCTCGCACAGTGTAAAGCACGTTTTACAACATCATAAAACGTGCGCACATTCTCTCCACATGCAAAACATTTTGCGATGACACTTCCAGGGCTCCGTAAAAATGCCTGTTTTTACAAATAAAAAAAATGGAATATTTTACAAAAGTACATTTATCTGTAAACACCAACACACGACAGACATCACATTAACGTGTTGGTTTACATAATGAATGACTGAACCAATCAGTGTTTAGCACTCAATTATTGGCTTCAATGTCATTGAACGTGTTGTTATTAACAGTGCCAAAACTCAGACAAATGATGAAGAGGGAGAGAAACTACTAAAAACAGTTAATATGGCCTTCCCCAATTTAAAGAAAAAGACAGTTGAGGCATTCATTCAAGCAGTGAGTGTTGAGCGAACAAGTGAATATCTTGTGAGAACAGCCTGTCAGAAAATACGTATATAGAGCCATAGTGCTGTCCAGGTGAAATGTAGAATACATGCCAAACCTTTCAGAGAAGACACCACGTTGGTTTTTGAACCAGATGAAGACCCCCAGTAGCCAGGCGGACTTGAATTTTGTGACAAACTTGTTCAGGTGAATAAAGGGGCACAAGCAAACATAATCCTTAGTGTGCAAAATCCCACTGACCACGACATTATGTTAACAGGAAGAGTGGCTATTGGTACAGCTCAGTCAGTCACATCTGTGTGTCCAGTCAGGTCTGTTAAGGAAACGCACTCACCTGTTGATGTAAACACCATTCAGGCCCGGCACACCAAAGATCAGGAAGTGAGTGCAGAGCCCTGGGACCCCCCTATTGATCTCAGTCATTTAAATGAGAACCAGAGGCAGGTTGTTCAGAAGAAGTTGAGTGAAGAGTCAGACTCATTCTCTCGCTCAGATGATGACATAGGTTGTATTGAGAAGCTCCAGTTGAACATTTCATTGAAAGATCCTGAGCCTGTAGTACGAACCTATATGTCAGTCCCTGAGCCCTTATATGAAGAAATGAAGGACTACTTGATAGATCTGATAGCACAGGGGTGGATAGCGAAATCCCATTCATCCTATGCTTCACCCATTGTTTGTGTCAGGAAGAAATGTGGCTCTCTACGTCTGTACATAGACTATCGTGAGTTAAACCGTAAAACTTACCCAGACAGACAGCCAATCCCCAGAGTCCAGGATATTATGGATAGCCTTGGAGGAAATACCATGTTCTCACTGCTAGACCAGGGAAAGGCCTACCATCAGGGGTTTATGGCAAAAGACAGCAAGCATCTGACAGCGTTCGTAACACCCTGGGGCCTGTACAAATGGGCCAGGATCCCCTTCGGGCTCATGAATGCCCCAGCAGCTTTTCAGCACTGCATGGAAGAGTGTTTAGAGGGCATCCGAGACAAAATCTGTGTCCCATATTTAGATGATACCCTTGTGTACAGCAAAACATTTGAAAACCATGTGGATGATGTAAGACAAGTATTGCAGAGACTGAGGCAATATGGAATCAAACTGAAACCAAGTAAATGTGAATTATTCAAAACAGAAATTCGCTACCTTGGGAGAATAGTATCAGCAGAGGGAAACAAAACTGATCCTGCTGACACAGCTGGCATCAAAGTGCTGAAAGACAGAAAACCAAAAACAGTTGGTGAGTTAAGACAGATCATGGGAGTGTTGAGTTATTACCGCCAGTACGTAAAAGACTTTTCTCGCATTGCTAGCCCCTTGTATGAGGGTAGGCTGAAAAGTTCTAAGGCTCACTATAATGCAGTTAATGCATTACTCCTTCATGGGGAGCCTTAGAACTTTTCAGCCTACCCTCGTAAGAGCTAGCTAAAGGACCTACCCTCAGAGAAAATCTCCAGCCCTGGGGGAGGAGGTCGCACAAAGAGGGAAACGCCAAAGTGCTTCCATCCCACACACCAATTGAATGGAAAGATTCACATCAGCAAATTCTAGAGCAACTGATAGACTGTCTTGCGCAACCGCTTGTCCTTGCCTTTCCAGACTTTTCCCAGCCATTTGTCCTTCATACAGATGCCTCTAACAAGGGGCTGTGCTGTATCGGAGACAAAACGGGAAGTTACATGTCATTGCATTTGGATCCCGGACACTGTCAGCATCAGAAAGAAGTTATCACCTCCATTCGGGTCAATTGGAGTTCCTCGCTCTTAAATGGGCGATTGCCAAACGATTCCATGATTATTTGTATTATGCTCCCTTCTTTACAGTTTTCAGTGACAACCCCTTAACTTATGTTTTGTCCACTGCCAAGTTGAACACCACAGGAAGCAGGTGGGTGGCAGAGCTAGCAGATTTCAACTTTACCATTAAATATTGCCCTGGAAAAGAGAACATTGATGCTGATAGTTTGTCTAGGATGCCATTAGATGTTGAAAAACTGATGAATGAGTGCACAGAGGAGATCTCTTATGATGCAGTGGGAACAACTGCTCAGGCAGTAGGAACACAGACAGAGTCAAAGGCTTCATGGTCAATGGCAATCTCTGCTATCACTCTACTTGACGCTAAAGATACCACAGTTGTCTCATTAACACCAGCACAGATACAACAGGATCAGAAAGATGACTTCCACATTGGGCCAGTTTTACAGCGTAATCGCTGACAAAATATTTAATGACTATGCCCTGAAATTTGGATTACCAGCACGTATTCACCATGATCAGGGAGGTGAGTTTGAGAATCAGCTCTTCTCACAACTGAGCAAATACTGTAGTGTGACAGGATCAAGAACAACCCCCTACCATCCTCAGGGGAATGGCCAGGTAGAACGTTTTAACCGCACTCTAATACAGATGCTCAAGGCTCTCACAGACAAAGACAAAATGAACTGGAAAGACTCTTTGAATAAGCTCATGTTTGCTTATAACTGCACACGTACAAAGGTAACTGGACTTTCCCCATTTTTCCTATTGTATGGCCGCTCTCCAAGACTACCCATTGACATGCTGTTTAACTTGCCCACTGAAGCAGGCAGTTGTAGTCAGCATGAATATGTCGAAAAGTGGAAGCAAGGAATGCAAGAGGCATATGCTATTGCAAAAGAAAATGCACAAAAAGCTGCTCAGAGGAACAAGAGGCTATATGATGGTAAGGTGAGGAGTTCTGTGTTGTATCCTGGTGACCGTGTTTTAATTCGCAACCTGACCCCCCGGGGTGGACCTGGGAAACTGAGGAATCACTGGGAAGACACCATCCATACTCAAAATTTTTTCAGAAACTGTGAGACACATCCAAGAGGACACCATTCGAGAAATTCAGATGGTTTTCAGTGAAAATTTTTTGGGCTGATGAAAGATTAAGGAGTGTTACTATCGCTTTAAGGACTGCCCACGGCGCCGGAGGGCGCGCCGCACCCCGAGCCGCCATCGTCAGCCTGTTTCAAGCTGAAAACTTCCAAATTTAAGGCTCTGTTGATCCAGGACGTCGTGAGAGAGCAGAGAAGTTTCAGAAGAGGTCAAGATCAGCAGTTTATCCGGACATTCCACTGTTAAAGGAGATTTTGTAATGAAAGATGTGCGGACGGATTCGCGCGGCGGCACAGGAAAAACACCTCCATGTTGGAAACCATTCGTAAGATTCAGGCGGCTTTCGATGGCTTTCAGTCGAGTGAGTATCCGAGAAATTGTTTAACAGCTGGGCATGTTCCAACTTGTCCTGTAAGGCTTCCAACGGAGGTGTTTTTCTGTGCCAGTTCAAGGTATGTGATAGTTGATTTCAGAATGCACGTGCCAACCCATTAAACTGGCAGTGTCTAGGTTTGTTACTCAAGGGGGAATCTAGATTTGTTCAAGCCCTCTGTTAAAATGGGCCCAGCTCGAACTTGATGATATGTGTATTACCAACCTATAACAAAGACTTAAGTTTCATGAAATTCTTCCTACAAATGTGAGAGGAGTTGATTTCAGAACACTTATATCCTTTTTGAGACAGATGGCTGGACCGACAGAAATCACCATGACATAATCCCCCTTCTGGCCTTCGGCAAACGGGATATAAAGGACAAAGCAAGAACCCAGTTTGTCTAGTATCACAATTACTATCCTGTTTGTAGGCCATGACCTCACACAAATATGCTCTAATTTCCCACGAGTTATTTTTATCAAATGGGAGCAAAGAGAAAGCACACAAGGTTCTGTAGTAAATCCACTTTATTTAAAAAGGCACACAGTAAAAATGTTTATGAAAAAACATTTTGCCATGATTTATGTACACAGACAACATTTGTATGTGCAATATAAGTTTAAACAAAACACAAACTGTTATATGGCTGGGGGGGGCCTGGCTGCCGGTTTGTTTGTCTGTTTGTTTTCCTCCCAGGTGGCGTGCATTTGGGACTGAGTGGCTGTGTTGCTGAGGCTGTCAGGACCTCACCCTGATCACCTGCGACTCGTCAGGACTCACAGCTGAGGTGCATCTGGATGGATTGGAGCATGTTGGCATTTAAGACTGGAGTGCACAGTGTGTATTGGCCAGAGACTACTGTTATGTGTCGGACGCAGCTCGTTTGTTTTTTTCTGTCGCCCAAGGGGTTTTTTCATTTTTAGCACTCTGGTTCCCCCTTGTGGTGACTGAATCACGGTACCGTCAAGCTCTGGAGTAGGAACAGGTGTGTTCCATTTGGTTGAGCTTGACGGTATAACTCACTGATTTGTTTTGTGTTAGTTCATTTTGTGTGGGTGTTTTTTGAGTTGGTTTTTGTGTGGGCTTTTCTTTTTTGTTGTCCACTATTTGTCTGGGGGTGTGACCCTGTAGCCTTTGCTAAAGAAGAACAAAAAAAAAAAAGAAAAAAAAAAAAAAAAGAAAAACGGGGACCCAAACAACTGTGTGTTGGTCTGTTTTTTTTTTCTTTTGTTTCTTTTTGTTTCACATCCCCAGGGTTAGATGGAGCGGTCCCCTGGGGGGTGATGGGGCGGTCTTTGGGTTGTTTTTTCTCTTTGTTTTTTGTTGTGCCCTCTCTTCTCCTCTGACTCCAGCCGGGTGTGCCGTAGTGTCGGCATTGCTGGAGGGGTGCAGTTAGGTTGTGCTGGGCGTTTCCCAGGTGGCCTCTGCACCCGGGAGGGGAGGGGGGGGGGGTTTGGGGTTTTTTTTTGTTTTCCCTCCCCCAGTTTCCGCCCTCAGGGTTTGACTGTGGTGTCCTCTGGGGGGGAAAAGGCGTTGGGTCCATCTAGCCGTGGACGGCCGGGGCTGGGTCCATTGGTCGTGAGGGGAGGCGTCTCCTGGGGTTGACGAGTGGTCCTCTGGGGGGCGCTGGTAGTCCCCGTGGGTGACGGTGGATCCCAGAGGGACCTCGGCCGTGGTTATTACTCCTGGAGCTGGCGGGTGGCCCTCTGGGGGGTGTTGGTCCCTGCGTGTCGTTTGGGGGGGAGGAGGGGGGGTATTTTGGCATTTTTGTTTGTGAGTTTACATGTGGGTTGTTTTTCTTTTCTCCCCTTCCCTGGGGTTTGATGGGACGGTCCCCTGGGGCGGGGGGGGGGGGGGGGGGTGTTTTGGTTGTTTTCTGTTATGACTAATCACACATGTTTGGTTAAAGGCTGACCGCACAGGTGTAGGAACTCCTGGCCACACCTGTGCTGAGACTGTCAAACAAGGGCAAAGATGCAGCCAGTTCAACCAGTCTGTTGGAGGACGAACGCAGACGCGGTTTCCAGCCATGGTCCCTGGAGGGGGGTGTTTCTCCTGGGCCAGGTGTGTGTGGTCGCCGGGAGGCTTCCCGTGAGGGTGGGGTACTGTTATATGGCTGGGGGGGGGCCTGGCTGCCGGTTTGTTTGTCTGTTTGTTTTCCTCCCAGGTGGCGTGCATTTGGGACTGAGTGGCTGTGTTGCTGAGGCTGTCAGGACCTCACCCTGATCACCTGCGACTCGTCAGGACTCACAGCTGAGGTGCATCTGGATGGATTGGAGCATGTTGGCATTTAAGACTGGAGTGCACAGTGTGTATTTGCCAGAGACTCGACCTTGTGACCAGACGGGTGAGATCGTCGTCTCGGGAGCCATCTCATCAGCAGCGGATGCTGAGAAACATCCAGGTTTGATGCACAGTCTGTGAAAGAGGAGGGGGTGAGGTCTCACGCTCGTCAGCACACTTCCTGAGGTACGTTAGATTTTGTGACTAACAGTTATACAGTCAGTAAATGTGGTGTCCCTCACACCTTATTGTATTGAGCTGTTTGTTAGTCATGTATCAGCTTCCACTGCGGTGGAGTTTTGTGAACTGGATGTTCCATGCCCGCAGGTTGGAAGCTGATCAGCAATCAAGCCAGGAAGTGTTTGCTGTTTGTACACCTTTAAGTGTTCTGTGTGTAGAGTGTGGACTCACATAATGGTTCCTTCTTTCACAGACTCGGTTGTTGCGGCCACCTGGGGGGTGTCGGCGGGGTCCTTGGGTCCGAAACAGCTTCTGGCTCCGGACCGTTAGCGCTGCTGGGAGCGCACCACGCCAGGCCGCACCTTTTTGTTATATTATCACTGTTATGTATTAAATTCAGTTAGCCTTTGTACCGTGCTCTGCTTATTTCATACTGGGTCCTTCAAACGCTGGTCGGTTCTCCGAGCTGCGTCCGACACATAACAACAAACCTTTGCTCAAACCCAGAGGACCAGACCTGAACCTCTGAGAAAAAGACCAATATCTAAAGCTTTGCTCCCTCAGGACTGTCTTGTTGGGATGGTGGTCAGACCTACTAACACTCCAATGGATTGACCACCAATTGAGCAGAGAAGTTTTTGAAAACTGGGCACTGAGATGGCACACTTTGAGCCATTCCCAGTGATGTTTAACCAATGTACTGGAGAAACACAGGCAAAGTCAATCAATCAATCAACTTTTTTCTTATATAGCGCCAAATCACAACAAACAGTTGCCCCAAGGCGCTCCATATTGTAAGGCAAGGCCATACAATAATTATGAAAAACCCCAACGGTCAAAACGACCCCCTATGAGCAAGCACTTGGCCACAGTGGGAAGGAAAAACTCCCTTTTAACAGGAAGAAACCTCCAGCAGAACCAGGCTCAGGGAGGGGCAGTCTTCTGCTGAGACTGGTTGGGGCTGAGGGAAAAAACCAGGAAAAAGACATGCCGTGAAGGGGGGCAGAGATCGATCACTAATGATTAAATGCAGAGTGATGCATACGGAGCAAAAAGAGAAAGAAACAGTGCATCATGGGAACCCCCCCACAATCTACGTCTAAAGCAGCATAACCAAGGGATGGTCCAGGGTCACCCGATCCAGCCCTAACTATAAGCCTTAGCGAAAAGGAAAGTTTTAAGCCTAATCTTAAAAGTAGAGAGGGTATCTGTCTCCCTGATCTGAATTGGGAGCTGGTTCCACAGGAGAGGAGCCTGAAAGCTGAAGGCTCTGCCTCCCATTCTACTCTTACAAACCCTAGGAACTACAAGTAAGCCCGCAGTCTGAGAGCGAAGCGCTCTAATGGGGTAATATGGTACTACGAGGTCCCTAAGATAAGATGGGACCTGATTATTCAAAACCTTATAAGTAAGAAGAAGAATTTTAAATTCTATTCTACAATTAACAGGAAGCCAATGAAGAGAGGCCAACACGGGTGAGATATGCTCTCTCCTGCTAGTCCCCGTCAGTACTCTAGCTGCAGCATTCTGAACCAACTGAAGGCTTTTTAGGGAACTTTTAGGACAACCTGATAATAATGAATTACAATAGTCCAGCCTAGAGGAAATAAATGCATGAATTAGTTTTTCAGCATCACTCTGAGACAAGACCTTTCTGATTTTAGAGATATTGCGTAAATGCAAAAAGGCAGTCCTACATATTTGTTTAATATGCGCTTTGAATGACATATCCTGATCAAAAATGACTCCAAGATTTCTCACAGTATTACTAGAGATCAGGGAAATGCCATCCAGAGTAACGATCTGGTTAGACACCATGCTTCTAAGATTTGTGGGGCCAAGTACAATAACTTCAGTTTTATCTGAGTTTAAAAGCAGGAAATTAGAGGTCATCCATGTCTTTATGTCTGTAAGACAATCCTGCAGTTTAGCTAATTGGTGTGTATCCTCTGGCTTCATGGATAGATAAAGCTGGGTATCATCTGCGTAACAATGAAAATTTAAGCAATACCGTCTAATAATACTGCCTAAGGGAAGCATGTATAAAGTGAATAAAATTGGTCCTAGCACAGAACCTTGTGGAACTCCATAATTAACTTTAGTCTGTGAAGAAGATTCCCCATTTACATGAACAAACTGTAATCTATTAGACAAATATGATTCAAACCACCGCAGCGCAGTGCCTTTAATACCTATGACATGCTCTAATCTCTGTAATAAAATTTTATGGTCAACAGTATCAAAAGCAGCACTGAGGTCCAACAGAACAAGCACAGAGATAAGTCCACTGTCCGAAGCCATAAGAAGATCATTTGTAACCTTCACTAATGCTGTTTCTGTACTATGATGAATTCTAAAACCTGACTGAAACTCTTCAAATAGACCATTCCTCTGCAGGTGATCAGTTAGCTGTTTTACAACTACCCTCTCAAGAATCTTTGAGAGAAAAGGAAGGTTGGAGATTGGCCTATAATTAGCTAAGATAGCTGGGTCAAGTGATGGCTTTTTAAGTAATGGTTTAATTACTGCCACCTTAAAGGCCTGTGGTACATAACCAACTAACAAAGATAGATTGATCATATTTAAGATTGAAGCATTAAATAATGGTAGGACTTCCTTGAGCAGCCTGGCAGGAATGGGGTCTAATAAACATGTTGATGGTTTGGATGAAGTAACTAATGAAAATAACTCAGACAGAACAATCGGAGAGAAAGAGTCTAACCAAATACCGGCATCACTGAAAGCAGCCAAAGATAACGATACATCTTTGGGATGGTTATGAGTAATTTTTTCTCTAATAGTCAAAATTTTGTTAGCAAAGAAAGTCATGAAGTCATTACTAGTTAAAGTTAATGGAATACTCAGCTCAATAGAGCTCTGACTCTTTGTCAGCCTGGCTACAGTGCTGAAAAGAAACCTGGGGTTATTCTTATTTTCTTCAATTAGTGATGAGTAGAAAGATGTCCTAGCTTTACGGAGGGCTTTTTTATAGAGCAACAAACTCTTTTTCCAGGCTAAGTGAAGATCTTCTAAATTAGTGAGACGCCATTTCCTCTCCAACTTACGGGTTATCTGCTTTAAGCTACGAGTTTGTGAGTTATACCACAGAGTCAGACACTTCTGATTTAAAGCTCTCTTTTTCAGAGGAGCTACAGCATCCAAAGTTGTCTTCAAAGAGGATGTAAAACTATTGACGAGATACTCTAACTCCCTTACAGAGTTTAGGTAGCTACTCTGCTCTGTGTTGGTATATGACATTAGAGAACATAAAGAAGGAATCATATCCTTAAACCTAGTTACAGCGCTTTCTGAAAGACTTCTAGTGTAATGAAACTTATTCCCCACTGCAGGGTAGTCCATCAGGGTAAATGTAAATGTTATTAAAAAATGATCAGACAGAAGGGAGTTTTCAGGGAATACTGTTAAGTCTTCTATTTCCATACCATAAGTCAGAACAAGATCTAAGATATGATTAAAGTGGTGGGTGGACTCATTTACTTTTTGAGCAAAGCCGATAGAGTCTAATAATAGATTAAATGCAGTGTTGAGGCTGTCATTCTCAGCATCTGTGTGGATGTTAAAATCGCCCACTATAATTATCTTATCTGAGCTAAGCACTAAGTCAGACAAAAGGTCTGAAAATTCACAGAGAAACTCACAGTAACGACCAGGTGGACGATAGATAATAACAAATAAAACTGGTTTTTGGGACTTCCAATTTGGATGGACAAGACTAAGAGACAAGCTTTCAAATGAATTAAAGCTCTGTCTAGGTTTTTGATTAATTAATAAGCTGGAATGGAAGATTGCTGCTAATCCTCCGCCACGGCCCGTGCTACGAGCATTCTGACAGTTAGTGTGACTCGGGGGTGTTGACTCATTTAAACTAACATATTCATCCTGCTGTAACCAGGTTTCTGTTAGGCAGAATAAATCAATACGTTGATCAATTATTATATCATTTACCAACAGGGACTTAGAAGAGAGAGACCTAATGTTTAATAGACCACATTTAACTGTTTTAGTCTGTGGTGCAGTTGAAGGTGCTATATTATTTTTTCTTTTTGAATTTTTATGCTTAAATAGATTTTTGCTGGTTATTGGTGGTCTGGGAGCAGGCACCGTCTCTACGGGGATGGGGTAATGAGGGGATGGCAGGGGGAGAGAAGCTGCAGAGAGGTGTATAAGACCACAGCTCTGCCTCCTGGTCCCAACGCTGGACAGTCACAGTTTGGAGGATCCAAGAAAATTGGCCAGATTTCTAGAAATGAGAGCTGCTCCATCTAAAGTGGGATGGATGCCGTCTCTCCTAACAAGACCAGGTTTTCCCCAGAAGCTTTGCCAATTATCAATGAAGCCCACCTCATTTTTTGGACACCACTCAGACAGCCAGCAATTCAAGGAGAACATGCGGCTAAACATGTCACTCCCGGTCTGATTGGGGAGGGGCCCAGAGAAAACAACAGAGTCCGACATTGTTTTTGCAAAGTTACACACCGATTTAATGTTAATTTTAGTGACCTCCGATTGGCGTAACCGAGTGTCATTACTGCCGACGTGAATTACAATCTTACCAAATTTACGCTTAGCCTTAGCCAGCAATTTCAAATGTCCTTCGATGTCGCCTGCTCTGGCCCCCGGAAGACAATTGACAATGGTTGCTGGTGTCGCTAACTTCACATTTCTCAAAACAGAGTCGCCAATAACCAGAGTTTGATCCTCGGCGAGTGTATCGTCGAGTGGGGAAAAACGGTTAGAGATGTGAACGGGTTGACGGTGTACACGGGGCTTCTGTTTAGGGCTACGCTTCCTCCTCACAGTCACCCAGTCAGCCTGCTTTCCCGACTGCCCGGGATCTGCCAGGGGGGAACTAACGGCGGCTAAGCTACCTTGGTCCGCACCGACTACAGGGGCCTGGCTAGCTGTAGAATTTTCCACGGTGCGGAGCCGAGTCTCCAATTCGCCCAGCCTGGCCTCCAAAGCTACGAATAAGCTGCACTTATTACAAGTACCGTTACTGCTAAAGGAGGCCGAGGAATAACTAAACATTTCACACCCAGAGCAGAAAAGTACGGGAGAGACAGGAGAAGCCGCCATGCTAAATCGGCTATCAATCAATCAATCAACTTTTTTCTTGTATAGCGCCAAATCACAACAAACAGTTGCCCCAAGGCGCTCCACATTGCAAGGCAAGGCCATACAATAATTATGAAACACAGTCTACGTCTAAAGCAACATAACCAAGGGATGGTCCAGGGTCACCCGATCCAGCCCTAACTATAAGCCTTAGCGAAAAGGAAAGTTTTAAGCCTAATCTTAAAAGTAGAGAGGGTATCTGTCTCCCTGATCTGAATTGGGAGCTGGTTCCACAGGAGAGGAGCCTGAAAGCTGAAGGCTCTGCCTCCCATTCTACTCTTACAAACCCTAGGAACTACAAGTAAGCCCGCAGTCCGAGAGCGAAGCGCTCTAATGGGGTAATATGGTACTATGAGGTCCCTAAGATAAGATGGGACCTGATTATTCAAAACCTTATAAGTAAGAAGAAGAATTTTAAATTCTATTCTAGCATTAACAGGAAGCCAATGAAGGGAGGCCAACACGGGTGAGATATGCTCTCTCCTGCTAGTCCCCGTCAGTACTCTAGCTGCAGCATTCTGAACCAACTGAAGGCTTTTTAGGGAACTTTTAGGACAACCTGATAATAATGAATTACAATAGTCCAGCCTAGAGGAAACAAATGCATGAATTAGTTTTTCAGCATCACTCTGAGACAAGACCTTTCTGATTTTAGAGATATTGCGTAAATGCAAAAAGGCAGTCCTACATATTTGTTTAATATGCGCTTTGAATGACATATCCTGATCAAAAATAACTCCAAGATTTCTCACAGTATTACTAGAGATCAGGGAAATGCCATCCAGAGTAACGATCTGGTTAGACACCATGCTTCTAAGATTTGTGGGGCCAAGTACAATAACTTCAGTTTTATCTGAGTTTAAAAGCAGGAAATTAGAGGTCATCCATGTCTTTATGTCTGTAAGACAATCCTGCAGTTTAGCTAATTGGTGCGTATCCTCTGGCTTCATGGATAGATAAAGCTGGGTATCATCTGCGTAACAATGAAAATTTAAGCAATACCGTCTAACAATACTGCCCAAGGGAAGCATGTATAAAGTGAATAAAATTGGTCCTAGCACAGAACCTTGTGGAACTCCATAATTAACTTTAGTCTGTGAAGAAGATTCCCCATTTACATGAACAAACTGTAATCTATTAGACAAATATGATTCAAACCACCGCAGCGCAATGCCTTTAATACCTATGACATGCTCTAATCTCTGTAATAAAATTTTATGGTCAACAGTATCAAAAGCAGCACTGAGGTCCAACAGAACAAGCACAGAGATAAGTCCACTGTCCGAAGCCATAAGAAGATCATTTGTAACCTTCACTAATGCTGTTTCTGTACTATGATGAATTCTAAAACCTGACTGAAACTCTTCAAATAGACCATTCCTCTGCAGATGATCAGTTAGCTGTTTTACAACTACCCTCTCAAGAATCTTTGAGAGAAAAGGAAGGTTGGAGATTGGCCTATAATTAGCTAAGATAGCTGGGTCAAGTGATGGCTTTTTAAGTAATGGTTTAATTACTGCCACCTTAAAGGCCTGTGGTACATAACCAACTAACAAAGATAGATTGATCATATTTAAGATTGAAGCATTAAATAATGGTAGGACTTCCTTGAGCAGCCTGGCAGGAATGGGGTCTAATAAGCATGTTGATGGTTTGGATGAAGTAACTAATGAAAATAACTCAGACAGAACAATCGGAGAGAAAGAGTCTAACCAAGCTAAGAGCTAGTAGCTACGCAACCTAGCGGATTCCTAAAAACACACAAAGTGAATAATGTGTAAATAATTTAGAGGTGATTCAGCAGAAGGAGTGCCCCAATCAAGGCACCAAACAGGCCATGAAGCAGCACAGGCAACGCACGACAACAGCGAACGCACGACAACGGTGCTAAAATAAAATAAAAATCGACTAAACACGCTGTGGAGCAGCACAGATAACGCACGACAACAGTGCTAAAAAAAAACAAAACAAAAAAAAAAAAACGAAAGCGTTAGCAAGCTAGTTAGCTTGCCAACGCTGATGAAAGTTAGCTGATAAAAGTGCTCCGTCGCGATGTTTCGACCGTTAGAGGTCTTCCTTAGGCGTTGGAGCACAGTAAAAAAGTAAAAAAAAAAAAAAAAAAAGTAAAAAGGTAAAAAAGTAAAAAAGTCTTGAAAAAGACTGTTAGTTCAAGTCCAAAGCAGCAGGTAGCAGTCTGTGTAAACAGTCCCAACAGAGAGCCAAAATTCTGATGCAATCTCACTCCGAAGAACAAGTCAGCAAAGTCCACCAACATCTAGCAAGTAAAGTAAAGCAAAGTAGAGCAAGTACAATAACCCTCTCCCCACCGCAAATATTAAAAGCATCAATCAAGTTGTTTGGTCATCTAACATAATATAGGAAGCTGTTAACTGGCAATTTTGGTGTGAAACTTAAATACTTTGAACATCTGACCACCAAATGTGGTTCATGGAGTTGGACAGAACAATGAAGCAGACATGTTGGCAAGTTAGAAATTTATGACCAGAAAACTGGTCGGGTTGAATGTTTTGTTTGGGAACGCAACTGAAAATTTGTGATCCCATTCATTCAAGTGATATAAAAGGATCCTCTGTCATGACTGTTAAGACAGTAATATTAAGTATGACAAAATGCTAAAAGCTAATGCCCTCGGCCGTATGGGCAATGTTTTCTTTATAATTTGCAGTTGTTTAATTCGTATTCCAGTGCACAGTGTAATAAATACATAAATACACACACATATATATATATACACACACACAACCCCTGCCAATAATTATGGAATCACCAGCCTCGGAGGATGTTCATTCAGTTGTTTAATTTTGTAGAAAAAAAGCAGATCACAGACATGACACAAAACTAAAATCATTTCAAATGGCAACTTTCTGGCTTTAAGAAACACTATAAGAAATCAAGAAAAAAAATTGTGGCAGTCAGTAGCAGTTACTTTTTTAGACCAAGTAGAGGGAAAAAAAATATGGAATCACTCAATTCTGAGGAATAAATTATGGAATCACCCTGTAAATTTTCATCCCCAAAACTAACACCTGCATCAAATCAGATCTGCTTGTTAGTCTGCATCTTAAAAGGAGTGATCACACCTTGGAAAGCTGTTGCACCAAGTGGACTGACATGAATCATGGCTCCAACAAGAGAGATGTCAATTGAAACAAAGGAGAGGATTATCAAACTCTTAAAACAGGGTAAATCATCATGCAATGTTGCAAAAGATGTTGGTTGTTCACAGTCAGCTGTGTCTAAACTCTGGACCAAATACAAACAACATGGGAAGGTTGTTAAAGGCAAACATACTGGTAGACCAAGGAAGACATCAAAGCGTCAAGACAGAAAACTTAAAGCAATATGTCTCAAAAATTGAAAATGCACAACAAAACAAATGAGGAACGAATGGGAGGAAACTGGAGTCAACGTCTGTGACCGAACTGTAAGAAACCGCCTAAAGGAAATGGGATTTACATACAGAAAAGCTAAATGAAAGCCATCATTAACACCTAAACAGAAAAAAAACAAGGTTACAATGGGCTAAGGAAAAGCAATCATGGACTGTGGATGACTGGATGAAAGTCATATTCAGTGATGAATCTCGAATCTGCATTGGGCAAGGTGATGATGCTGGAACTTTTGTTTGGTGTCGTTCCAATGAGATTTAGAAAGATGACTGCCTGAAGAGAACATGTAAATTTCCACAGTCATTGATGATATGGGGCTGCATGTCAGGTAAAGGCACTGGGGAGATGGCTGTCATTACATCATCAATAAATGCACAAGTTTACGTTGATATTTTGGACACTTTTCTTATCCCATCAATTGAAAGGATGTTTGGGGATGATGAAATCAATTTTCAAGATGATAATGCATCTTGCCATAGAGCAAAAACTGTGAAAACATTCCTTGCAAAAAGACACATAGGGTCAATGTCATGGCCTGCAAATAGTCCAGATCTTAATCCAATGGAAAATCTTTGGTGGAAGTTGAAGAAAATGCCTGTAGATGAGCTTGCTGAAATATTTCAGAAAAAGGAAGGAGGATGGAGAGGAAAAGAATCCATCCCTTCTATTACAACCCCTGGCAAAAATTATGGAATCACCAGCCTCGGAGGATGTCCATTCAGTTGTTTAATTTTGTAGAAAAAAAGCAGATCACAGACATGACACAAAACTAAAGTCATTTCAAATGGCAACTTTCTGGCTTTAAGAAAACGCTATAAGAAATCAGGAAAAAAAAATTGTGGCAGTCAGTAACGGTTACTTTTTTTTAGACCAAGCAGAGGGAAAAAAATATGGAATCACTCAATTCTGAGGAAAAAATTATGGAATCATGAAAAACAAAAGAACGCTCCAACACATCACTAGTATTTTGTTGCACCACCTCTGGCTTTTATAACAGCTTGCAGTCTCTGAGGCATGGACTTAATGAGTGACAAACAGTACTCTTCATCAGTCTGGCTCCAACTTTCTCTGATTGCTGTTGCCAGATCAGCTTTGCAGGTTGGAGCCTTGTCATGGACCATTTTCTTCAACTTCCACCAAAGATTTTCAATTGGATTAAGATCCGGACTATTTGCAGGCCATGACATTGACCCTATGTGTCTTTTTTGCAAGGAATGTTTTCACAGTTTTTGCTCTATGGCAAGATGCATTATCATCTTGAAAAATGATTTCATCATCCCCAAACATCCTTTCAATTGATGGGATAAGAAAAGTGTCCAAAATATCAACGTAAACTTGTGCATTTATTGATGATGTAATGACAGCCATCTCCCCAGTGCCTTTACCTGACATGCAGCCCCATATCATCAATGACTGTGGAAATTTACATGTTCTCTTCAGGCAGTCATCTTTATAAATCTTACTGGAACAGCACCAAACAAAAGTTCCAGCATCATCACCTTGCCCAATTCAGATTCGAGATTCATCACTGAATATGACTTTCATCCAGTCATCCACAGTCCACGACTGCTTTTCCTTAGCCCATTGTAACCTTGATTTTTTCTGTTTAGGTGTTAATGATGGCTTTCGTTTAGCTTTTCTGTATGTAAATCCCATTTCCTTTAGGCGGTTTCTTACAGTTCGGTCACAGACGTTGACTCCAGTTTCCTCCCATTCGTTCCTCATTTGTTTTGTTGTGCATTTTCTATTTTTGAGACATATTGCTTTAACTTTTCTGTCTTGACGCTTTGATGTCTTCCTTGGTCTACCAGTATGTTTGCCTTTAACAACCTTCCCATGTTGTTTGTATTTGGTCCAGAGTTTAGACACAGCTGACTGTGAACAACCAACATCTTTTGCAACATTGCGTGATGATTTACCCTCTTTTTAAGAGTTTGATAATCCTCTCCTTTGTTTCAACTGACATCTCTCATGTTGGAGCCATGATTCATGTCAGTCCACTTGATGCAACAGTTCTCCAAGGTGTGATCACTCCTTTTTAGATGCAGACTAACGAGCAGATCTGATTTGATGCAGGTGTTAGTTTTGGGGATGAAAATTTACAGGGTGATTCCATAATTTATTCCTCAGAATTGAGTGAGTCCATATTTTTTTTTCCCTCTGCTTGGTCTAAAAAAGTAACTGTTACTGACTGCAACAATTTTTTTCTTGATTTCTTATAGTGTTTCTTAAAGCCAGAAAGTTGCCATTTGAAATGACTTTAGTTTTGTGTCATGTCTGTGATCTGCTTTTTTTCTACAAAATTAAACAACTGAATGAACATCCTCCGAGGCCGGTGATTCCATAATTTTTTGCCAGGGGTTGTATTATTTTTCTTAGTAAATGAAACCTTTTTTTTTTTTTTTTAACTTAGGGCTAGGGTTACCAAAAATTTTTGCCGCATACTATTGTGCGCACAGAGTCTTGGCAACCCTGCACCACTGGTGGGCACAGTTCTGCTAATCCGCTAATTAGCAAAGCTAACATTTTCGTTAGCTGATTAGCTTTTCAGATAACTTTGAAAACCATCAGCTAATTAGTTTCCACTATATATGGTTCCGCTAAAGGCCCTGTCACACCACAATTTAGCCTGCGTATGCTGACCGCATTAAAAACACTGGCACACGCTGGTGTGCATCTAATAAATTAATGCAGCTGTCACACCTTGACGATTATCCAGCATATGCCAACAGCCCCGTTTCCACCCAGTGGTTCGGGTCGGTACTGCATGGTGTGGTGCGCATCAGAAACAAGAGTCATTTAACATTTTATTTTTTTTATTTTCATTTGTTATCTTGGTGGACCATTTTCATCGTGTACAGAATGCTGATGAGTCGCCTGGCTGTGGTAAACGCTGCTGTGAATGAATGGAGTGCTGTCTCTTTAAACGTTTAAAGTGCTGGCTGCTGGCCTGATCAGGTCCGCTGATCAGGTCATCATAGACCTGAATAATGAAACCCTGTGATGATTTATACTTTTAAAGTACCAGTCGACCCTGATCAGGAGTGATCTGAATGAAGTGCTGTGTGATCTGTTGGTGTGGTGATGACCGACAGCGACGGCGCTTTAAGTGTTTAAACAGCACATTCATCGGGCGTGACCACCGTGATCGAGTTATCAGGTCATCTGATGAATGAAATGAACAGGTCAGATTTACTCGGTGTGTGAATGAAACAGTTGCTCTGCATAAGGACTGCAGGTTTCAGCCAATCAGTGGCCAGCATTAATGGATGTATTTAGACTTGAGTAAATCACAAGAAACTTGTGCCAACAATCACATAACTTACCTGCAACTTGATGTCCAGCATGTGCGGGACATACAGTATTACAGAATTAAATTTTTATCTAATGATACTTTTTCAGCATCTCCTGGAAAAACAAATCTCAAAATGAGTGGATATTTAAATGATCCTATATTCAACCTTTTATTTGACCTGTCAGTGATGATGTTGAAATAACAGAATATGACATGGAAGTAGGACCTTGAATGATTTTCCTTTTAATTGTAAAACAAATTATGCATCAACTCAGAACAATTAAACTACATGAAATTTTTGAAGACTGAAAAGACTGTTACAGCATTTCAAAAACTACAGCTAAAGCTTGTAGAATATTTGGAAAATCATGGTAAAATATCAATAACATACCTTATAGTAAAAAGTCACATATTCTTGTGTAAATTCATGCAGCCTAAATCCATTCAAAGCTACAATGTCTTTTTTACTGTAGCCCTGTCTAAAGTCACTGACTACAGTACATAAAATCAGTAACATATGTAAATAGTTGTAGGATACACCAAAAGTTCATGATATTAAAACTGGTTAGAAGGTGCATTAGATACATTTGCATAAATAACATATGTACTGTTTAAAAGTTAAGCTACACATTTCTAAAATGTGCCATGGTCCTTTAAAATCCCGAACTTAGGAGAATATGAGTTTGTTTGAGCAAAAAGTCTGTGCAATCTAACCTGTTAACAATTAAATGTCAGTCAGTTTGTTTTAAGTATTGCTATTGGATTTTACTGAAGTAACAGCCAATCCCAAGTTTTTCCTAAAAAGGGGCAGAACAAGTGACGTGAGCCAGAGTGTCGTGTTTTTTTTTTTAGCAGACATACTGAGGGTCGGAGGGAAAGAGTCAATCGGTGTGTAACAGAGCGTTCTTCAAGTTTTATCTGCACGGTCGACTACTCGTGGGCCTGATAATAACTTGTTTGTAACTTAAAGGTAAAGAAAAACCGTGTGCCATTCGTTCTGTGTTGTAACGAACAGTTATAGTGATAATTCATGTGTGGTGTTAGTTAGCGGTCTGCCAATTAGCGTAGCATACCATGAACATGTGCCTTGATACCATACTGTTCCTGTAGTATTGAAATGTTTGCTAGTTGAAACAGATTTCACGTATTTCATCACGAAATAAGTGTTCGTATTGTGACTCAACTGAGTTAATATGCTTAAAGGAGACGTGGAGAGAGGGAGGTTTGGAGCGGTTTTCCCAGTCTTCCCAGTGGATGGACTCTGCTGTTTTCCTGGTGCTGTTTCGTGCTCATTCTTCCTGGTGGTTCCTGAGGTTCCGACAGCTCCGGTGGTTCCTGGTACTAGCTGCTCCGGTCTTACTGCCATTGCCCTGGTGACTGTTAGCTCCCCTATCAATTCATTTGGGATTTGTGAGTATTAAGTGAATCAACTGAACTGCACGTGCTTTTTTTTTGTTTTGCTTGTGTCGGAGTGAAGCGGCCATAAAGTTTTAGGCCCCATCGCACCCTAGCTTCAACTCAGGCCTGCAACTTTTGATTAAGGAGTAAAAAATTGAGTGTGTGTGTGGGCCCACTGAAGATTTGGAGTTATTGAGTTTTTTTTAATATATATATATTTTTTTAGGGTTCTAGCCAAAGTTCAAGAGTATTTTTTTTTTTATAAAGAAAGACAGGTCACTTTATATTAGCACAGCTCAAGAACAGGAAGATAATGTTATCTCATATAAATGTGTAAAAGATTTTTTTTTTTTTGTATACTAAAGAAAAAAACTTCAGTTCAACTTGCACATTTTCGGTTATAACATTTTTAGTTTTGTTTATATTATTTTTACTTTACCAAAAGTTTTCTTTTCTTCTTCAAGTTGTGTAAATAAATGCCTGCACAAGGATTATTGTATTTAAAGTACCGTTGTATGGTGTCCTTATTAATTTTAGTAGGAAAACTCAGAGATCAAGATTTAGTAAAACTTAAAGGGTAATAAAACATAAAACAGTTCATCAACGAACTCAGGCCCGATCCCATTGTACTACCCACTCTAGATAACTATAGCTACATGGGACTAGGGTTACATTACAATGAAAAAGTCTAGATTCTTGAAAAAAAGTCACATAATCTTGTCTAAAATCCTGTTTGAACAGCAGAATGTTTATTTTCCAGGGAGAGAAAAATTCTTACCGTGTTTCCTGATGGCACACTTCACTTTTCCCGTTTCTTTTATCTTTCAGGTGTGTTGATGAAGCAAGCGATGATTCCACGGATTCTTGTCCTTATAACAATTTTTCAAACACTCTTTCTCGCCATCTTCTCTCTGTGCGACTTCGGTCCGTGACACAGACATGCTGCACAAATCTTCTTTTAAAAACTTGAAAGCTCTAAAACTTTGGGATGTCCACATGCTAAGTTTAGCTTAAGCGGCGCACAGGAGCCACACAGCGTCACCGCAGCAACCAACCAGTCCTGCTTTACACTTTGAGTGGCATTTTTCCTCCGCGAAACTCCGCAGATCCGAGGAAACTGATTTGTATCTGTAACACACAGATCAGTGTTCGCAGACTTATAAAACTTATAAAACGATGTCGTTAAAAAAAAAAAAAGAACGCTTTGCGATAAGTATTTTAAAAACTCAGTGATGATCACGATTAAAGAGTACATCACTAACACCCCACCTCCTCCCGCCATGATGAAATCAGCGGAATCCCGTGGATCCGTGGAGTTTTCACAGCCCTGGCGCTTAACTTATGCCAGTGTTTGTTAATATGATTGGCATATACTGGCTAAATTGTCTAGGTGTGACAGGGCCATAACTTTCAGTCCGCTAACATCAAAGCTGATTTTTCCATTAGATGTGCCCACCACTGGATGTCACCATACTAATAGCCACAAAAAGCCTTGTAAATCACTTCAGCGGTGTTACCAGGTTCCAAAAACAGCGTTTTTTTTAGTTTTAGAAGTGTTTATTTCTCGCTAGCTTTTACATAATATATGACAACAAGGTTATAGTTGCACAAAAACAGAGAGAGACGGACACACGGGTCGCAAAGCCTTCGCAATACTTCATAATATTTGATGGCCTCAGGTAAAAATGGTATTTACTTTTAACAAAATATTGAATTTTATGTGATATATTGACGTTTTTAAAATATTAGTGAAGTTTCTTCAGTTACAGTTTTGTAAAGGACAATAATTCATATACTCATGAAGTCATGACTACAGTCGTGACTCAAACCCAGCACCACTGCATATTGTCCGTCTTGCTCACCCATGACAAGGTGTGTTACAACTGAAATATCAGACATATCAAGACAACATGGTGGAAATATGGTACATCTGTATTGATTTCAGAGTTGAAGTGAATGCATACTTTTTGGAACTTAGAAGTTCCAAACTTTGGTTTTCCAAGTTTAAAATTGTCTTGAATGGAGCAAAAGATAAATACCAATTATGTCAACAACTTAATATGGATTTTATGGTTGTCAGTAGTGGTGGCCACAGCTAACCGAAAAGTTAGCTTTGATAACGCTAATCCGCGAACTGAAAAGTTAAGATAAAAAAGTTATAAAAAGTTCATTTTTATAACGCTAAACAGATTAAAAAAAAAATCAGAGGAAGTTACAGCTAACCGCTAACTTCTAGTATTGAGTCGGAACACTGATAAGCCAGTTTCGAGTTTAAGCACCACAGGGGCTGCTGGTTAAATTCAAAGGTGATCACAAACACAAAACAAACAA
The DNA here is from genome assembly GCF_902500255.1 of Thalassophryne amazonica. Classification (NCBI taxonomy): domain Eukaryota; kingdom Metazoa; phylum Chordata; class Actinopteri; order Batrachoidiformes; family Batrachoididae; genus Thalassophryne; species Thalassophryne amazonica. Next base: position 110,627,150 of record NC_047103.1, on the reverse strand, counting down.
TGAGCCAGAGCTTTCGTCTTTCTGCACCCTGCTGACTGCTGCAAAGAAAAGTGTCACTTACTTTTCACACACAACAATGCAGATGGTGGCAGAAGACATCAAACGCAAGGCACTTTTGACTCATGGTCACAACATGACTCTTCACCAAACTAACTACACTACTTGCACTACTATAGCACTAATGACCCTGCTAAACTAACATGTACTACAATAATAATAAAAACAAACAAACCCTGAACTCCCATAATGCATTGCAGAAACAATTGACAGTGTGTCTGCTGTAAAGACAGCGTGTACATGCAAATTTTTACTTTAAGTGAAAAGACACTTATTTACGGAATTGCATTTGTCTTATCAATACCTGCAAATGCACAGGGTGATCTACAAATAGTCCTTGATTTGCACACGTGTTTTGCGATCCACAAACACAAATTTGATTTGTAAGTCGTGTGGTGGTTTTTACAAATAAATGTTTATTTTCAAATATATAATATATATCATTTTTCATTTGTAAAAAAAAAAGGGCATTTGTAAAACTGAAAATTACAAAAGTTAGAGTTACTCCTGTGAGCACCACTGATAATACATTTAGAAATTTAGTTTATTTTACAGTTAAAAGACTTCGTGTTTGCTCAGCAGGAAAATGGCGAGCGAGGGAGAGACAGACAGTACTTTTAGATACGTATACGTATAGTATAGCTTTCTGTGCCCATGCTGCATCACAGCAGTTCCGCAGCCAGGGTTTTTTTTTTTTCCTGATTGGTTAAAATTGTGTCAATGGCGGCATTCATGAAATTGTCGATGAATTCTGCTTAAATGCCGACTTTCGAGGTGGATATTTCAGTTGTAAGAGCTCCTTATTTTCATTGATCATTAGTTTATAGCACAGTCTATCTTCCCAGCTGTATTTTATCAGTGGATTTTCTTTTCCTTTAATGCCTTACTCCAAAATGAATGAAAATCTTTTTTTTTTTTCTCTCAAAGGTCTACACACAATACCCCACAATGACAATGTGAAAGAAGGTTTTATGAGTTTTGCAAATTTATTAAATCTACCCCCCAAGAAAGCCCACGTACGTAAGTATTCACACCCTTTGCCATGAGACAAAGATTGAACTCTTTAGTGTGAATGCCAGGCATTATGTTTGGAGGAAAACAGACACCATCCCTACAGTGAAGCATGGTGGTGTCAGCATCATGCTGTGGGGATGTTTTTCAACAACAGGAACTGGGAGACTAGTCAGGATTGAGGGAAAGATGAATGCAGCAATGTACAGAGACATCCTGGATGAAAAGCTGTGGGTAGCACAATATCTGAAAATTCCCAAAACACCTTCTCCAAAACATTTCATTTGATGTGTACGAGGTCTGTTAGAAAAGTATCCAACCTTTTTATTTTTTTTTCAAAAACTGTATGGATTTGAATCATGTGCGCTTGCATCAGACAAGCTTGAACCTTCGTGCGCATGCGTGTGTTTTTCACGCCTGTCGGTTGCGTCATTCGCCTGTGGGCAGGCTTTGAGTGAGCACTGGTCCACCCCCCTCGTCGGATTTTTATTGTCAGTGAAATGGCTGAGAGGCTGCCGCTTTGCTCCATGAATTTTTTTTCAGAAACTGTTAGAGACAGCCAGTTGGAAACCATTCGAAAGATTCAGATGGATTTCGGTGAATATTCTGTCGGTATCACACGGATTAAGGACCATTAAAACTAGATTAAAAACGGCCCACGGCGGCGGAGGGCGCACCGCGCCCCGAGCGGCCATCGACAGGCTGGAACGAGCAGATCACTTCCAAATTTAAGGCTCTGTTGATGCAGGACGTCGTGTGACTAGCAGAGAAGTTTCAGAAGAGGTCAGGATCAGCACTTTATCGGCACATTCCACTGTTAAAGGAGATTTTGTAATGAAAGATGTGCGGACAGATTCGCTGCGTCGGGACGCAGCCGCTCACAGCCGCTGGACAAACAACACCTCCGTGTTGGAAGTCTCACAGGACAAGTTGGAACATGCCCAGCTGTTAAACAATTTCTCGGATACTCACTCGACTGAAAAGCCACCGAAAGCCGCCTGAATCTTACGAATGGTTTCTAACACCGAGGTGTTTTTTTGTTGAGCGTTTTTTTTGTTGAGCGCGTCGGCACGAAATCCTCCGCACGTCTTTCATTACAAAATCTCCTGTAACAGTGGAATGTGCCGCAAAAGTGCTATGTCCAGCTCTCTTGCCATTTCTGTGGTAGTCACACGATGTCCCGGATCAACACAGCGTTCAGTTTAGAAATGATCTGGTCATTCCAGCCTGTCGATGGCCGCTCGGTGCGCCGCGCGCCCTCAGCCGCTGTGGGCCGTCTTTAAAAAGGTTTTAACACTCCTTAATCCGTGTGACGCTGACAGAATCTTCACCGAAATCCATCTGAATCTTTCGAATGGTTTCCAACTGGCTGTCTCTAACAGTTTCTGAAAAAACTTAATGGAGCAAAGCGGCAGTCTCTCAGCCATTTCCCTGACAATAAAAATCGGACGAGGGGGGTGGACCAGTGCTCACTCAAAGCCTGCCCACAGGCGAATGACGCAACCGACAGGCGTGAAAAAACTCACGCATGTGCACAAAGGCTCAAGCTTGTCTGATGCAATCACACATGATTCAAATCCATATAGTTTTTGAAAAAAATAAAAAGGTTGGATAGTTTTCTCACAGACCTCGTATTAAACAGTTAGCCTGGCATGTTCCAATGAATGTAATACAAGGTCTGAGATTAGTCTACCTCTGAGGCTAACTTGGGATGTGGCAACAAAGACATGATCATTCAACCATAAAATGATGTAAAAACCTGATTTCAGTTAGACAACTCACATTTAAGCATGTTTATTGCAACAGTAGAATATCATATGAGTTTACCATCTAATTGCCAACCTCAGCATTGCTTGCTTGTGATATTTGGGAATGATTATTAGATTTACAGTACGTCTGGAATGTATTCACAGCGCTTCACTTTTTCCACATTTTTTTACATTATAGCCTGATTCCAAAATGGGTGAAATTCTTTTTTCCCCTCAAAATTCTAAACACAATACCCCATAATGACAATGATTTTTTGAGATTTTTGCAAATTTATTAAAAATTGAAAAACTAAGAAATCATATGTACATAAGTATTCACAGCCTTTGCCATGAAGCTCAAAACTGAGCTCAGGTGCATCCTGTTTGCACTGATCATCCTTGAGATGTTTCTACAGCTTAAGTAGAGTCCACTTGGGGTAAATTCAGTTGATTAGACATTATTTGGAAAGGCACACACCTGTCTACATATAAGGTCCCACAGTTGACAGTGCATGTCAATACAAACCAAGCATGAAGGGAAAGGAATTGTCTGCAGACCTCTGAGACAGGATTGTCTTGAGGGACAAATATGGGGAAGGATATAGAAACATTTCTGCTGCTTTGAAGGTCCCAATGACTACAGTTGCCTCCATTATCCATAAATGGAAGGAGTTCAGGTCCACCAGGAATCTTCCTAGAGCTAGCCGCCCATCTTAACTGAGCAATTGGGGGAGAAGGACCTTAGTCAGGGAGGTGACCAAGAATCCGATGGTCACTCTATCAGAGCTCCAGCATTCTTCTGTGGAGAAATGGTAAATGGACTGCATTTATATAGCGATTTATATTTTCCATCTGCATCAGATGATCAAAGCGCTTTACACATCAATGCCTCACAGTCATCCTGATGTCAGGCTGCTGCCATGCAAGGTGCACACACATACACACACACTGGAAGCAACTAGGGGATTAAGAACCTTGCCCAAGGGCCCTTAGTAATTTTCCGGTCAGGCTGGGAATTGAACTGAGGATCCTCCGGTGTCAAGCCCAGTGCTTAGCCACTAGCCCATCACCTCCCCTGGAGAGAGGAGAACCTTCTAGAAGGACAACACTCTCTGCAGCAATCCACCAATCAGGCCTGTATGGTAAAGTTGCCAGACAGAAGCCACTCCTTAGTAAAGGCACACAGCACCCCACCTGAAATTTTGCCAAAAGGCACCTGAAGGACTCTCAGACCATGAGAAACAAAATTCTCTGGTCTGATGAGACATGGAGGAAAGGTTTGGAGGAAACCAGGCACCATCCCTACAATGAAGCATGGTGGTGGCAGCATCATGCTGTGGGTATGTTTTTCAGCAGCAGGAACTGGGAGACGAGTCAGGTATGAGGCTGTAATGGCTGCTAAGGTGCATCAACGAAGTATTGATATTGAATATCGAGTATTTTTAGTTTTTTATTTTTAATGAATTTGCAAAAAAAAAAAAAAAAAATGTTTTTCATGTTGCCATTATTAGGGTGTTGTGAGTAGAATTTTGAGGGGGAAAAGTGAATTTACTCCATTTTGGAATAAAAAAAAATGTGGAAAAAGTGAAGCGCTGTGAATACTTTCCAGATGCACCGTGCACATTTCCCCAACTGGTAGATGTTGGGGTGAAGGTGGGGATGAGCAGCAGCTGCAGCAGTTACTTGAATGAAAAAGTTGCAATTTTTTACAAGCAGATGGGAACTGGGAAATTGCCCAGTTAAATAGCGTGTATAATTTGGAGGGAGTGGTTAATGGACCGTGTAGAAGAGTACATTTTGTAGGAGGTATGTGATAATTATGTGTAGTGAGCAGTGTTGCCACAGTTACTTTGAAAAAGTAATCCAATTACTGATTACTCCTTGAAAAAGTAACTTAGTTACTTTACTGATTACTCAATTGTAAAAGTAACTAAGTTAGATTACTAGTTACTTTTTTAGTTACTTTTCCCAGCTGCAGACAACCCTCTGCCACCTCAACATGACAATGATACCTGTTTTGCCAAAACTCACTTTAATAGTCACCCTTTCTTGACTTCAATGAAAATAAATACTTGTTTTATAAAAAGTAAAATAAAGACCTCTATCTTGACCTCATATTTAACTGTTGACAGCACTGTAACAGTAAAACTTGCAATTTTGAACCTACATTGTTTATAAATATAACTATTAAATTCTAACATTTTTCTAACATTTAAATTCTCTCTAAACATTTTACTTGTCAAAATTATTATTATTTTAAGCAATATTAGTAGTTGTAGTAAAAAAACGGCTTCAAAACTGGACCTTTAATCTAGGGGTGTTGTGGGGGAGGGGGCACATCCTTGCCCCACGCCCCCATTCCATCTGGATTCGCCCCTGCTTTGGCGTTTGAGCACAAAGAATGGATAACATTTATTTATGCAGAAAACATGACCAGATTTACAGGTAAAGTTTTATTGCGTTTTCACATCATGTGGTCCTCAGAGTGTTTAGGTGCATTTGAGTGGAAAATAGTGTTAGTTGTTGACGCGTCGCGGAGGATCAGCTGTTTTTAACGACCAGATACAGAGCGGCTCAGCTCAGAATTCTAAATAAAGGAGGAAAAAAAGTATAAAAATGTCTGTAAAGCTCAGTGCAGCTGTGCTGATCACCACGCTTTGAGGTGAGGACGAGTCGAGCAGCTGCAAAAAACCGCGGATGAAAAGCTCACAGCTCGCTTAAAGTGGGCAGTTCAGTTGAACCCCCACCTCCTGCCCACAGACCAAGTTTAATGCTGCTGTTGACCCACAATGAAAAATAATAGTAACGCATAGTGACATGGAGAAGTAACTTTAATCTGATTACTGATTTGGAAAGATTAACGCGTTAGATTACTCGTTACTAAAAAAAGTGGTCAGATTAGAGTAACGCGTTACCGGCATCACTGGTAGTGAGGCATGTTAACAGTATATGGAGCACATGCACGTCATGTCTACCTGAACTAGCTCATAGGTTGCCCTCATTATATACAACCTGACTGTAAAAAAACAAAACAAAAAAAAGACTATTTCAATCAGGACAAAAGTGTATTAAAATGTGAAGGAATCATATTTCATTTTTTTATTGACAAACAATAAATACTTACCATCTTTTTATTGTTTTAAATTATTTTCTGCACATTAAATAGACATGGAATGTTTGCACAGTACTCTGTGTCACAGCATCACTTTTTGAGTGGATAGGTCACAAAAACAGTGAAGGAAGGAAATGGATAAGGCACACAGCCTACAGTCACGACACAGAGTGACAGCATGATGACACTCAAACTTACCGTGTGATTATGTAAAGTGCTTTACTGTCTAACAAACTACTGGCTGTCCTTATTTGCTAGCAACAGTGTGAGGAGATTCACATTCTGTTTCTGCTTGGATGTGGGTCAGGATCTCTTGATCACAGTGCCTCTTGTAGACCAGTCTGTAAAGCCCAGCAAGGAAGAAGACCACAGAAACTACAGCAAAGTAGCCCCCATAGATGAGGAACTAAACAGAAGAAAGAAAGACCACAGTTACCAGACAGTTACACTGTGAGAAGAAGCTTAGCAACAAATGCTTTAACCATTGATGTGTTGCTTAATGAGTGAACCCACCTACCACTGCCACATCAGCACACAATGTCCCCAGTTTATTGGGAACCAGATGTGATGGGGCATTTATTTTGTGTTATGGGTACACGGCTGACATGTTGATGACACAGTAGGTGTCTTCCAGGCATTCAGACATTTGTCCCCATTTTTTGGACACAGATTGTGTGATGTATACGGGCAGTAGGGATGTGACTCGTTCAACAACTCACGATTTAATTCGATTCCGATTTTTGGGGTGACGATTCGATTCAGAATCGATTCAAAGAACTCAGAAATAGTTATATTACTTAAAAAATGTTTATGTTTAAGAAAATGCAGCTTTAAAAGGTTAATCAAGTGATTCTAGATGTAAATTTACTTATCTGCTTTGCTCGTTTAGAGTTAGCTGGCAGTTTAGCGAAGCGCTGGTCAGTAGTCGGCAGATATCGCTGCTCCGCTCTTTTAGCTCCGGGTGATGGCGTCGCATGTGGGCTTGCGGATTTGAAGTGTTTCTGAAGTACTTGACTTTCATTTTGCAGATTTTGCACACTGCATAAGTCATGTCAAGCTCCTTCTTACGCAGCATATAATAAAATCCAAAATGCGCCCAAACATTTGCCTTCAGCAAAGACGGTGCTGGCTGAATTAGCTTTTCGTCCACCATGCTAAGCTACAGCCACTGAACTCTGCAGCTCACGAGTGTTTGAAGCACGCCGGACCCCCCCCCTCACGGGGATGCTGTAGTACGGAAGCCGCTGCCTGACAAACAGTACACGCGAGTAAGCAAGAAAATGTTTAAAAAAATGCCTTTTAAAAATCGATTCTTGGACATTCTGGATCGATTCAGAATCGTAATAAATAAGAATCGCGATTCGGACGTGAATTGATTTTTTCCGACACCCCTAACGGACAGTTACACACGCACTCAGACATGTACGTGTAGTTCATATTTTTGGAGGCGCGGAAATCTAAAACTTTCACCCACACTGACTGAGGAACAGGATGCAAAAAAAAAAAAAAAAAAAAAAGACTGACAGCTCTGTAGTGCTGAAAATTTGCTCCTGGTGGTCCCTTGTTATTTGGCCACCTGCCATCCATCCATCCATCCATCCATTTTCTTCCACTTCATCCAGAGTTGGGTCACAGAGGCAGCAGCTCAAGCAAAGCCGCCCAGACCTCCCAATCCACACACACCTCCCCCAGCTCCTCCGGGGGAACCCTGAGGTGTTCCCAAGCCAGCTGAGAGACACAGTCCGTCCAGCGTGTCCTGGGTCTTCCACCGGGGCCTCCTCCCGATGGGACGTGTCCGGAACACCTCTCCAGTGAGGCGTCCAGGGGGCATCCGGAAAAGATGCCCGAGCCACCTCAGCTGGCTCCTTTTGACGTGGAGGAGCAGCGGCTCAACTCCGAGCTCCTCCCGAGTGACCGAGCTCCTCACACTATCTCTAAGGGAGCGCCCAGCCACCCTGCGGAGGAAACTCATCTCGGCCGCTTGTACTCGCGACCTTGTTCTTTCCGTCATGAGCCAAATCTCATGACCATAGGTGAGGGTCGGAACATAGATCGATCGGTGAATCGAGAGCTTTGCCCCCCTGCTCAGCTCTCTCTTCACCACGACGGTCCAATACAGCGACCGCATCACTGCAGAAGCTGCACCGATCCGTCTGTCGATCTCACGCTCCATCCGTACCTCACTCGTGAACAAGACCCCGAGATACTTAAACTCCTCCACTTGAGGCAAGGACACTCCACGGACCTGAAGAGGGCAAAGCACCTTTTTCCGGTGGAGAACCATGGCTTCAGATTTGCAAACCGCCCCAGTGCACGCTGAAGGTCCTGATTTGATGAAGCCAACAGAACAACATCATCCGCAAACAGCAGAGATGAGATTCCGGACTCCCTCTACACCCTGGCTGCGCCTATAAATTCTGTCCATAAAGGTAACGAACAGAACCGGTGACAAAGGGCAGCCCTGGCAGAGGCCAACGTGCACTGGAAACAGGTTTGACTTACTACCGGCAATGCGAACCAAGCTCCTGCTGCGGTCGTACAGAGACTGGATAGCCCTTAAGCAAAGGACCCCAGATCCCGTACTCCCGGAGCACCCCCCACAGGGTGACGGGACACGGTCAGACCCCTTCTCCAGATCCACAAAGCACATGTGGACTGGTTGGGCGAACTCCCATGAACCCTCGAGCACCTGATGGAGGGTGTAGAGCTGGTCCAGTGTGCTGCGACCAGGACAAAAAAAACAAAACAAATCACACTGCTGCTCTGAATCCGAGGTTCAACTATCTGTCAAATTCTCCTCTCCAGTACTCTGGAATAGACCTTACCGGGGAGGCTGAGCAGTGTGATCCCCCTGTAGTTGGAACACACCCTCTGGTCCCCCTTCTTAAACAGAGGGACCACCACCCCGGTCTGCCAATCCAGAGGCACTGTCCCTGACCGCCATGCAATGTTGCAGAGGTGTGTCACCCAAGACAGTCCCACAACATCCAGAAACTTAAGGTACTCAGGATGGATTTCATCCACCCCAGGAGACTTGCCACCAAGGAGCTTTCTGAACACCTCGGTGACTTCGGCCTGGGTGATGGATGAGTTCACCTCTGAGTCCCCGGTCTCTGCTTCCTCTTTGGAAGATGTGACGGTGGGATTAAGTCAATCCCATCGGCCACCTGCCACACAAACAAAAACAGATTTTATTATTGTTATTTTTTTAAGCCTGCATACAGAGCTGTGCACTATTTTGCACTAGGGATGCACCGATCCACATATTTTCAATTCCGATACGATCCGAATACCTGAATTTGGGTATCTGCAGATACTGATACTATTCTGATACAAGAGCTCTGTTTGCTTTAATATTATTATTAATATGCATATGTCGCAGAAATGAACGAGCAAAGTTTGTCAGCATCTCACCATGTCATTTAGGTCCTTCAGACTTTATTTTGAGTAAATGCTTCAGGGGAGCATTAGCATGGCAAAACCTTTCAGCTTCTGGAGGAGCTCTGCCCCCCATACACCCCACCTTTTTAAGCATTTATTTCAGCTGACCCCCTAATTGCAGCCCTCTTAATCCCCTGCCACTTTAAGCATTTTTTTTTTTAATGTAGAGCTAGTTGACAGTAGGGTTGTACAATATGCCAAATTATCGTATCTCAATACTGTCATATAAATTGTCATGTAAATGTCACTTATATACATGCTGTCCATATTCTTGAGGCGCTTAGGTGGGTTGGGAGAGTTCCCATGCGATAAAAAAGCTTTTCAACCTACCATCCCTGGTTCTCAAGACCAGGTACTTAAGTGGCTCGACTCTCTTTTTTTTTTTTTTTTTAAAGATATTTAGGTGCACCTTGCTAAACACTAGTATTAAAGGAGAAATGCTGCTTTTAATAACCTGGACCTCATTTCTGGCATAAAATATGGTTGTTTACTCACCAATACAAGTTTGGTGTCATTACAAGTCGATAGTTCAAATGATGTGTTCAGTTCAAATCTGAAGCAAACATTTTTCTTCTTCTACTAATGGATTAGAACTTTATGTGGTACACAGCACCAACTACTGGAGAGGAGGAACCTAGCAGTCAATGTGACTCACTAATTTCAAAATGTAGCTCTTTTCAACCAGATGTGTGGTGCTGTGACATGTCAATCATCTATGTCCAATCAGATTTCAGGGGAGTCCAGTGAAACCCCGGCCTCCGCTCTAACTCCACCCATGCCAGGAAGTTTTCAACATCTGACATTTCCTGTTTCACTGCGACTGAAAATTTGGCACTTCCTCTTTGAGCTTGCCACTGATTTCCTACGAGATTCCATGGGATCTTGTCTGTCAATCCAGGAAGTGTTTGACATTTGAACATTTCCTGTTTTATTGTGGATTTGAAATTTGGCACTTCCTGTTTAGTTCACCCTGTACCATGAGTACATATCGTATCATTATTATTGATTTTATGTGAGGATATTTTGTATCACCAGTTATACAGCTTCGTGATAACGTGGTATAGTGGAGGATTTTCTGCAAAAGAAGACCTGAAAGTTCAGCTACAATTTGCCAGAAAGTACACACCGGGCGCGACGCGAGCGACTGCAGCCACAGGTTGCCATGTAATCCCTATGTAAGGACGCGTTTTGGCGCCAAACCGCGCAGCGTGACACGATGGAGGCGAGTGAAGCGACGCGAGTGAAGCGATTTTGAGCATTTTGCGCGTTTGTAGCGCGATAATGCGTCGCCTCACGTCGCGTTGCCCTCCTCCCCAAGTTCAAAAATCTGAACTTTTTCGTCTCGTCACGCCGCGATGACCAATCAGGGACTGAATATGTAGTGACGTGGAGATGTCTGGAGTTTGACTGAAGATGTGAACATGTCCTGTATCTGGTAGCAGCCTGTGAGCAGGACTTATGTCTCTTTTGTCCTTTATTTCACAATCATGACAAGAGTTGTTGGAGCGAACAGCAGCACCACAGCAATGGGGAGCGGAGTTTCTTTTTATTTTTATTTTACGTGCGCGCACAAATCGTCCTGGAGATTATTTTACTTATTAACTACACACCTGTATAAAGCAAATGGTGACTGGTTTCTAAACACAATTAGGACAGAGTTTTTGGAGCGAGCAGCAGCCCTACTTGCAGCAGCGGGGAGCGGAGCTTTTTCCTTTTTTTTTTATGTGCGCGCGCGAATCGTCTGTAGAGAATATTTTATTAATTAACTACACAGATGTGACTGGTTTCTAAACACAATTATGACAGAGTTTTTTGGGGGAAGAGCCAGCTGCAGCTTTTTTTTTTTTAATTGTTTATATGTGCGCGCGTGAACGGGACAGTTGGTCCTCAAACTGGGTCCCGCAGCGGTGGAAGGACCGCTGAAAGCGGCCGTCACCCAGACACAGCTCCTGCAGCAAATAATAATACTCTCTGTATTGGGAGCTTTTCACCAACAACTCGCTCCGTGTGATCAAGGTCCATCATGTTAGCTTGACTGACAACCGGAGCCGGCGAGCGGAATGGAAGCTCCTCCTATTTGATGACGCACCGGGGCGAATTTTTGCAGCGAAAGTCCACCCAAGCAGAGCGACACCCCGGGCGAAGGAGGCGCGTCCGTCGCCTGGCGACCCACGCGAATTTGTAGCGTCTGATCGCGCCCGGTGTGAACGCGGCATAAGGCTCACTATAATGCAGTTAATGCATTACTCCTTCATGGGGAGCCTTACAACTTTTCAGCCTACCCTCGTACATCTAAGATGTAAACCTAGATGTGATGTTTTGGTGAAAGAAGTACTTTTATTTCTTTTTTGGTGGTTTCTTGTGACATTTTGAAAATGCAGAAATGTACTCCTTCCGCAAAACAGTACATGTACTTGTACGCAATCAATCAAATCTTGATTGATGAAAAACAGCAGATCTTGGAAAAGAAGCATAGACTTTATAGAGAAAAGACAGCACTCTCTCTCCCTCTCATTTCCAGTTTTCATTTCATTCGAGTTTTAGTGACATGGGAAACATACGTTTACAGTGTCAAAGCAAGTGTTACATAGAACAAAAATTAAGAACATGTACAAGAAGTTAACAATATTCTACAGTAAATAAATGTGTAAACAGGAGATGTGTGATTGAAATAATAGTAAAAATTGCGCATTTGGTGTAAAAATATACTATCCTATAAAATGTGTTATATTTTATATTATAATTTGGTTTAGTCTAATAGGGTTTGTGTTTGGTGGCTCTGCTTGTGTTTATGTAGAGTCCCAGAACCAGCTGGCTGAGGGGGCATCTCTTTATGGTCTCTCTGTGGATCAGGGCATATTGGGGTCACTTTTTAAGGTGGTCATAAAATTTAATTGCTCTCTTTTGAACTTTAATAAGGGCCCCTTCACACAAAGTACGAATAAGTACAAATCAGGGTGAATCACGGCGAAACAGCTTGTAAGAGCGAACCACGAAAACATCGAGCCGAGGTCGGGAGGGACACATGATTGGGCAGGCGTGAACAATCACAGTGGGAACACAGTGCGAACAGCTGGAGAGCGTGGAACGACATCGCGCAGCTGCTGTGGCAAAAAATAAAAAGTACATACCACCCACGGGATTCGAACCTGCAATTTACAAAAGTTCTGACTGCCAGACAGAAACTTTACGACTGCGCTACCATCACTGTCCTATTAAAAAAAAAAAAAAAACCCACATCATAAAAACACCACATTTTACTGAATTCCTCTTATCAAGTGAACAATACAAGTATGAACCATCTGTTCCTCTGTAGATGACCCTGTCTGGCCTGACACACCGCGTGTCCTGTGGACGGTGCACCGTAGGACAGACACCAGTTTATGTGGAACAGAGCTCACGTAGGTGATATGACATTCAGATTGGCCACTGCATGTTATGATCTGACAGTCCGTTTCACCTGCGACAGCCTGTCAATGCGCGCTCGCTGCAGCCCATCGCAACAGCAATATACAGGGCTGTGAAATGAAAATTGTGAAATCCGAGGAAAAGTTGCAGGGGGACTGGGGGGGGGGGGTGTACAGCTCCCCAGGAACCGTGGTCTAGGGCTCTGTGGGGCCCCAGAATTAAATTTTTATCTAATGGCCCAGTCACACGGCACTTAATGAAGGGTGACGAAGCCCTGACGAAACAAGAAATCTGGACTTTCGTTGACATCATTTAACCTTCGCCCAGCTTCGTTCCTGCAGCGGGCGCTTCGTCAGGATTTTTAAACTTGAAAAATTTGAACGAAGGGCAACGAAAACCTCAGTTCATCTGTGTTTCGTTTTGCTGTCGTTCTTGACGTTTTTAATTGTTTTTGTGAGCGCTGAGGCTGCTGCTGCGTTCATGTACCGTCGGAAATCACAGGGCAAACTCAGCCTGCTTGCTTGGATTTTTTTTTTTATCTGTGTGGGGGCAGCTTCAATGGGCTCAGGCACATTACATAGGCCAGAATTAATCTTTTGCGTGGATATAATTAATTATTTTGCCACAAGCAACTGTTGAATTTGAAACAAGGAAAAAGTTGTGTAATTTCTGACGGTACTTGAATGCACCATCTGTGGCAGCAGGAGCTCGTGCGTGCGCTTATTATTTTGTATTAAATATAACAATATGAGTGGAGGAATGAAAATCCAGTCCTTCTGTACATGTGGCAACAGGCAGATGAATCAAAATGATGATATAAAGAGCTGTTCTGGAAGGCAGAATTCACGTTGTGGATCAGTGATCAGCTGGTGGAAATAACCTCACGGGTCAATGCGCGCATTCACACGCACTGATTAATTTACTGCTCTGATATATTCAATCATCTTTACACTTATATTTATTCTCCCTTTTGACAGTTTTCTGTTATAAATCAATATATATGTCTTAGAACATAATACTGTGATACAGCAGTGACCATGGAACACTATTTTTATTTATTTATTTTTTTTAAATTGGAGCACGACAGAGCACGCATCGTGTCGACAGACAGTGTGGATTCTGATGATGATGGAGATGATCCCTCTTTTGTTCTGGACAAGGAACCAGAGCAGGTGGTCCATCAACATCTCCACAGATTCTGTTTGCCGTTTCTCCAGGACTCAGGCGCTATGAGCTCTGTTCCAGCACTGAGTGTTGGAGCAGACACGCTCTGCTCCAGCAGTGGCTCCAGGAGCGTTTTGTTGACATCATAAGATTCGGTTTTGTTAAGTTCCTCTTTCGTCCCTTTTGCGATCTTGCTTCGCAAACTGTTTGGTGATAAAAGCTCTTTCGTCCACCTTTTCTCAACGAATTACTTTTTCCCTTCGTTCAGGAATCATCGTGTGCCGTGTAACTGGGCCATAATGATACTTTTTTAGCATCTCCTGGAAGAACAAATCTCAAAATTAGTGGATATTTAAATTATCCTATATTCAACCTTTTATTTGACCTGTCAATGATCATGTTGAAATAACAGAATATGACATGGAAGTAGGACCTGGAATGATTTTCCTTTTAACTGTAAACCAAATTATGCATCAACTCAGAACAATTAAACTACATGAAATTTATGAAGACTGAAAAGACTGTTACAGCATTTCAAAAACCACAGCTAAAGCTTGTAGAACATTTGGAAAATCATGGTAAAATATCAATAACATACCTTATAGTAAAAAGTCACATATTCTTGTGTAAATTCATGCAGCCTAAATCCATTCAAAGCCACAATGTCTTTTTTACAATCAAAGAGTCTAGATTAGTGAAAAAAAGTCACATAATCTTGTCTAAAATCCTGTTTGAACAGCAGAATGTTTATTTTCCAGGGAGAGAAAAATTCTTACCGTGTTTTCTGAGAGAACACACTTTTCCTGTTTCTTTTATTTTTCAGGTGTGTTGATGAAGCCAGTGACAATTCCACGGATTCTTGTCCTTATAAGACTTTTTGAAACAGTCTTTCTCGCCATCTTCTCTCTGTGCGACATCGGTCTGTGACACAGACATGTTGCACAAATCTTTTAAAAACTTGAAAGCTCTAAAAGTTCGGGATATCCACATGCTAAGTTTAGCTTAAGTGTGGCACAGGAGCCACACAGCGTCGCCGCAGCAACCAACCAGTCCTGCTTTACGACAACTGTCGTAACAGCTATGCTTTGAGTGGCATTTTTCCTCCGCGAAACTCCGCGGATCCAAGGAAACTGATTTGTATCTGTACCACACAGATCAGTGTCTGCAGACTTATAAAGCTTACATGATGTCGTAAAAAAAGAGAATGCTTTGCGATAAGCATTTTAAAAACACAGTGATGTTCGCGATTAAAGAGTACATCACTAACCCCCCCATGATGAAATCCACGGAATACCGCTGATCCGCGGAGTTTTCACAGCCCTGAATATATGTTTTTTATGTATGCCCACACGAGGACAGCAAGCAGACACACGTGTCACAGTGGACAGTTGTTAGGTCATGTCTGTCCAAATACGATACGTGTTCCCCAGCCATGACGTCCAGAACCACAGCTCCCTGTCCATCCAGTGCACACACCAACGTGTCACTCTGATTATTTTTTACTTTTTAGTGTAATTGTGTATGTAGGTAGTGTAGTAGTTATTTATATACCTGTCCTGGCTGTGGTCTCTGTGTTTTTAATGTGACACCTTATGTGCACTAAGCCCGTTAATTGTCAGTGAGTCTCTGATCAGCAGCTGGGAGGTGGCTCGCTGTGTGCGCTCTGACGTGGCTGGCTGCTCAATCTGTACATCCATATCAGCAGTTCATGCAATTGTACCTGGTCAGGCTGGGATTTGAACAGATGATCCTCTGGTCTCAAGCTCAACGCTTAACCACTCGACCCTCACCTCCCCTAAGGGAGGAGGGATTCATCAGGGATTTCTCAGTCGATCATATTGCAGGCATATGAATTTCATGGAGGCAGAGGACAATAATTTGCAGCTTTTGCACACAGATCATGATTCATGTTCATCAATAAGGTGAGAAACCAGACCAGATTTTAATCCAAATATACTTTAGAACTGAACACTGTATTTGCCCAAGTAGAAATAATAGTAAGATTTGTCATGTCATGTCACTGATGTTTGGATGGTGCTCCTCTTCGTGTTCACACTAAATGTGGCTACTGCCAGTTTTACTATGGAAATCAAAAACCTGTTGTTTTAGGGCAGCACAGTGCCTTCTGTCGTGAACTTGAGTGCTATATACTTCATGTGCTTTTTTTAAAAACTTCTGACAATTATGCCATACGTCTGAGACAAATATGTTGAGGGGTATCAGGTAAAAAAAACTGTCCAGGTGGGTCACACAGTGTGTCGTCCTGGGTGAGTTCACTCCTTTAGAGAGCAGACTCACTTCTTTCGGATAATTGTCAGTGCCAATTGTGAAAAGTCTCTTAAGTAACTATGCTGAGGTGCAGGCTTCTTTGATTTCAGCTCTGTTCAGAATTTGAATACATGCTCTTCCACAGTAGTTGTGTGGTTTAAGGATACATAAACCATCAGTGCTTCTTCACAATGTTTGCTCTGAGTGCTGATTGAGAAGTGTAGAGAAAGCCAAAGTGAGCTGCATCATATGTTTGAGTCGTGGTTTCTAGATTAGACTACTGCAATGTTTGATTTTCTGGTTTACCGCGGTCCAGCATTAGGGGTCTCCGATTGGTTCAAAATGCTGCTGCTGGACTCTTGACAGAAAGCAGAAAATTCGAGCAGATTACACCCATTTTGGTGTCTCTTCACTGGCTTCCTGTCTCTGTTTCGCTATTAACTTATAGCATTATTCATGGAATAGCACCTCCATACTTCTTGCTTGCCTCTACTGTAGGGTTGCCAACTCTCTGAAAAATAAATAAGGGACACCTCACCGCCAGTGCCGACCGGCCGACTGACCATTGCCTTCACCCTTCCCAGCGTCTGTGTGAAACGATTTTTAACCATTTGACTGTTGACTTGACCCTGAATTTAGGTAGATGCATACATGCATTTGTTCTGATATGAACACGTGGAAAACAAATTATTATTTAGCAATTTATTTTTAGTGCAAAATAAATTTTCACTCACAATTTCAATATGAGCATTCTGTCTTCTTTAAAAATAAATCTCTGTAGTGCTATTGCTTAACTTAAAATTAACAAAAAAATAGAAAATTTGCATCATCCAAAACAATGTAACAGTGCACATTTACACATTTAGTGTAATAAAAAGTGCAAAAAATAAAGTCTGAAAAGTAAGCAATACTGTTGTCGCGCACCTTTTCCACCCAGCCATTTTCCTTTTCTCATTCTCCCCTGTATTTTTGCATTCTTTTTTGTTTGTTTTTTTTTAAGGAGGAGGAGTAACGACGTTACAGACATTGCTGTCCGTAGACATATCTGCAGTGCCAGTGTCGGTATCGATATCAGCCATGCTGCTTTGTTATTGTCGTCCAGCGACCGTCGTCGGCTCATGACGTCGGTATCTTCTTGCGAGTAGATGTCCCTTGACCAATGAGATAAGAGTGATTCTGTATCGTCAACTCGTGTCTGTCAGCTCATTGGTGAAAAGCAGGAGAAAGGCTGGGATCAAATTTACCGTAAGTTTCCATATAAAGTGCCAGTCAATTCCATTGACATTTTACAGACTTTTGATTCTCACAGAAATACGGGACAAACTGCGTCTCGTTTCAGGTCAATACGGAACGCACACTTTTATTTCCAAATAAGGGACGATTCCGTTTTTTAAGGGACGGTTGGCAACCCTACTCTACTGGTGGTTGGCTCTCACTGAAGTATTGTATCGCTTCCTGTTCCGGAGCACAGCGGTGTTTTGCTGTATCTGTTAGCTGTAAATCTGCGCAGTTAGATTGATCTAGTTACCTAGATAACGATTTGTTTCACAGTGTAATCTTCACGTGGCTTAACTAAAGCACTCCCTCTGCTGAATCACCTCTAAATTATTTACACATTATTCACTTTGTGTGTTTTTAGGAATCCGCTAGCTTAGCGCAGCTACTAGCTCTTAGCCGGTTTAGCATGGCGGCTTCTCCTGTCTCTCCCGCACTTTTCTGCTCTGGGTGTGAAATGTTTAGTTATTCCTCGGCCTCCTTTAGCAGTAATGGTACTTGTAATAAGTGTAGCTTATTTGTAGCTTTGGAGGCCAGGCTGGGCGAATTGGAGACTCGGCTCTGCACCGTGGAAAATTCTACAGCTAGCCAGGCCCCTGTAGTCGGTGCGGACCAAGGTAGCTTAGCCGCCATTAGTTTGCCTCTGGCAGATCCCGAGCAGCCGAGAAAGCAGGCCGACTGGGTGACTGTGAGGAGGAAGCGTAGCCCTAAACAGGAGTGACATGTTTAGCCGCATGTTCTCCTTGAATTGCTGGCTGTCTGAGTTGTGTCCAAAAAATGAGGTGGGCTTCATAGATAATTGGCAAAGCTTCTGGGGAAAACCTGGTCTTGTTAGGAGAGACGGCATCCATCCCACTTTGGATGGAGCAGCTCTCATTTCTAGAAATCTGGCCAATTTTCTTAAATCCTCCAAACCGTGACTATCCAGGGTTGGGACCAGGAAGCAGAGTTGTAGTCTTACACACCTCTCTGCAGCTTCTCTCCCCCTGCCATCCCCTCATTACCCCATCCCCGTAGAGACGGTGCCTGCTCCCAGACCACCAATAACCAGCAAAAATCTATTTAAGCATAAAAATTCAAGAAGAAAAAATATAGCACCTTCAACTGCACCACAGACTAAAACAGTTAAATGTGGTCTATTAAACATTAGGCCTCTCTCTTCTAAGTCCCTGTTAGTAAATGATATAATAATTGTTCAACATATTGATTTATTCTGTCTTACAGAAACCTGGTTACAGCAGGATGAATATGTTAGTTTAAATGAGTCAACACCCCTGAGTCACACTAACTGCCAGAATGCTCGTAGCACGGGCCGAGGTGGAGGATTAGCAGCAATCTTCCATTCCAGCTTATTAATTAATCAAAAACCCAGACAGAGCTTTAATTCATTTGAAAGCTTGACTCTTAGCCTTGTCCATCCAAATTGGAAGTCCCAAAAACCAGTTTTATTTGTTGTTATCTATCGTCCACCTGGTCGTTACTGTGAGTTTCTCTGTGAATTTTCAGACCTTTTGTCTTAGTGCTTAGCTCAGATAAGATAATTATAGTGGGCGATTTTAACATCCACACAGATGCTGAGAATGACAGCCTCAACACTGCATTTAATCTATTATTAGACTCAATTGGCTTTGCTCAAAATGTAAATGAGTCCACCCACCACTTTAATCATATCTTAGATCTTGTTCTGACTTATGGTATGGAAATTGAAGACTTAAGAGTATTCCCTGAAAACTCCCTTCTGTCTGATCATTTCTTAATAACATTTACATTTACTGTGATGGACTACCCAGCAGTGGGGAATAAGTTTCATTACACTAGAAGTCTTTCAGAAAGCGCTGTAACTAGGTTTAAGGATATGATTCCTTCTTTATGTTCGCTAATGTCATATACCAACACAGTGCAGAGTAGCTACCTAAACTCTGTAAGTGAGATAGAGTATCTCGTCAATAGTTTTACATCCTCATTGAAGACAACTTTGGATGCTGTAGCTCTGAAAAAGAGAGCTTTAAATCTGAAGTGCCTGACTCCGTGGTATAACTCACAAAATCACAGCTTAAAGCAGATAACCCGTAAGTTGGAGAGGAAATGGCATCTCACTAATTTAGAAGATGTTCCCTTAGCCTGGAAAAAGAGTCTGCTGCTCTATAAAAAAGCCCTCCGTAAAGCTAGGACATCAAACTACTCATCACTAATTGAAGAAAATAAGAACAACCCCAGGTTTCTTTTCAGCACTGTAGCCAGGCTGACAAAGAGTCAGAGCTCTATTGAGCCGAGTATTCCTTTAACTTTAACTAGTAATGACTTCATGACTTTTTTTGCTAATAAAATTTTAACTATTAGAGAAAAAATTACTCATAACCATCCCAAAGACGTATCGTTATCTTTGGCTGCTTTCAGTGATGCCGGTATTTGGTTAGACTCTTTCTCTCAGATTGTTCTGAGTTATTTTCATTAGTTACTTCATCCAAACCATCAACATGTCTATTAGACCCCATTCCTACCAGGCTGCTCAAGGAAGCCCTACCATTATTTAATGCTTCGATCTTAAATATGATCAATCTATCTTTATTAGTTGGCTATGTACCACAGGCTTTTAAGGTGGCAGTAATTAAACCATTACTTAAAAAGCCATCACTTGACCCAGCTATCTTAGCTAATTATAGGCCAATCTCCAACCTTCCTTTTCTCTCAAAAATTCTTGAAAGGGTAGTTGTAAAACAGCTAACTGATCATCTGCAGAGGAATGGTCTATTTGAAGAGTTTCAGTCAGGGTTTAGAATTCATCATAGTACAGAAACAGCATTAGTGAAGGTTACAAATGATCTTCTTATGGCCTCAGACAGTGGACTCATCTCTGTGCTTGTTCTGTTAGACCTCAGTGCTGCTTTTGATACTGTTGACCATAAAATTTTATTACAGAGATTAGAGCATGCCATAGGTATTAAAGACACTGCGCTGCGGTGGTTTGAATCATATTTATCTAATAGATTACAATTTGTTCATGTAAATGGGGAATCTTCTTCACAGACTAAGGTTAATTATGGAGTTCCACAAGGTTCTGTGCTAGGACCAATTTTATTCACTTTATACATGCTTCCCTTAGGCAGTATTATTAGACGGCATTGCTTAAATTTTCCCATGATGCACTGAGTGTTTCTTTCTCTTTTGGCTCTGTATGCACCACTCTGCATTTAATCATTAGTGATTGATCTCTGCTCCCCTCCACAGCATGTCTTTTTCCTGGTTCTCTCCCTCAGCCCCAACCAGTCCCAGCAGAAGACTGCCCCTCCCTGAGCCTGGTTCTGCTGGAGGTTTCTTCCTGTTAAAAGGGAGTTTTTCCTTCCCACTGTCGCCAAGTGCTTGCTCACAGGGGGTCGTTTTGACCGTTGGGGTTTTTACGTAATTATTGTATGGCCTTGCCTTACAATATAAAGCGCCTTGGGGCAACTGTTTGTTGTGATCATCACACATCCACCATCGGGGATGTGTGATGATGTGCGCAATCTGAGTGTACAATTGGAATTGGTTCTCCATCACATGGTTTTCCAAAATCCAATCGTAGGGCAGATTTACCTCACGTGATATTTGGAAAGATCATTTTCAGGAGTGCTATCTTACTAGTTGGCCTGTTTGAATAGCACCCTAATTGCTCCAATTGCATTTTTTGAACTTGAAAATTCTTGTCTGTTATAAAGTTAATCAATATGAGGACAAAGCTTCAGCTTTTAGCTCATACCTTTTTTGTTATGGGTCCAAAAAAGAACATTTTATTCAATAAAAAAAATAATAAATAAAAACATTAAAATATATATATATATATATATATCGGCTGATTTATCGGCTATCAGCAAATCGGCCGATTTATCGATTGGCATTTTTTCATCCAAATATCGTTATCGGCATCAGTCTAAAAAAAATCCATATCGGTCGGGCTCTACTGCAAAGTGAAACTCACAAGCTGGGGAGAATATCATATTTATACACACACGTGTTTAAAATAATAGCAGTGTGTTTAAAAAAGTGAGTAAATCTCAAAATTCTCATAATAGCTTTTATATACAAGTATATACTCGTAACAGCTGAGTGGATCCTTGTCATTTGTTTGGTGTTTTGTATGTCACGTGACATGGATTATTCATCCCATTTGTGTTGCACTGCATTTAGCATGCAATTTGGTTCTATACGTTTTGTACCATTGCATGCTGCCAACCCCACCCACTAGTGGAGGCTCCGTTTAGCTAACATGCAAAGTTTGTTTTGCTGACAGATGATGATTTGAAGGAGCTAACTGACAGTGCTAATTAAAAAAAAAACAAATCCACTCCACTGTAAGCCATCTGGAGGCATGAAGAGATGTTAGGATGAAAAGCTGACGAGATTTTTTGCTGGACTGAGGAACTACACAGTCTTTTTTTTGGGGGGGGGGGGGGGGGGGGAGTACATGAAGTCAGTGCACAGCATCACTGGACTACACTGTCACAAGTTTGGACTCCCATTTAAAGTTCCTTTTCTGTTGTTTATAAATTAATAAAATATCAAATGACAAGGATCTATTTTAGCCATTATATTATACAAATATTAAATGTTTATGAGTTCAATGGTATGAATATTTCATGAGATGAAACCTGGAATGTTCCATTTAACGAGGCAAAGTAGTCACTGAACCAAGGTGACTGTGTTTTGGGGTGTGTGGTTTGAATAAAGGTGGCGCAATCATGTCAAGTGTAGTTTTGAGCCCTGAGTTTAAACTATCCACAAGACTGTCTACTGATTGGGCATTTTCCAAACATAAAGCTAAGATATCAGGAAGTCTAGCTTCAAATTCAGTCATAGTTGAGGAGTTGATGCATCACTGTAGTGATAAATAAGGTTGTTGTTCCACTAAACATGGCAACTGTAAACCTAAAAAGTGAGTGATCAGAGACCACAGACGCAAGAGGCATGATTTCAGTATTTGTGACAGCAATACCACGTGCGAGAACCAAATCCAGGGTATTTCCACTAATATGTCGAGTCCCAAATGCATTGCTGAAATCCTATTGCATCCATAATTTTCATAAATGATTTGCAGAGGAGATCAGAAGGCTTATTTATATGAATGTTGAAGTCACCAATAATCAGAATGTTATCTGCACTAGTTGAAAAGTTATGTTAATAAGACCCAGTGGGGTTGACGGACTGTTTGGCTTTAGGGGTGGTTCCAGAGTAGCATATATAAGATGCCTGGAAGTAGCTTTAGGTTTGAGACATTCCACGCGGGTTGTAGGTAGCAGACATGAAGTATTTGATATTGCTGGAACAGTCAACAGGCCATCCTCAATTTCAACATCAGCCAATGTAGTAAAGGGTATTAAGTTTGCAAAGCATATCCCTCTATGATTGTTATGGACACGTCTACGGACATAGGCCACAGTCTCAACTTGTTGAATTTCCCTCCCTGGCAGATAAACTGCACTATCACCATAGTGGATTTTCTGCACTAATTTCCCAGCTAGGCTAATGGATTCCACATCCACATTTGTCATAAGCCTTGCAGGGTCTCTAATCACCTGCTCCATGGCCTGCTGTAAAACCCTCCCTGTAGAGCTCTATGTTCGCAGACAAGATGGTGGCACCTTCCCCAGTAGGGTGAAGGCCATCCGGCATCAGCAAGCCACTGCGACCCCAGAAAGAAGGCCAGTTATCAATAAAACTAAAGCCTTGCTGTCTACAAAATTGCACCAGCCACCTATTTCAGAATCAGAATGCCTTTTATTGTCATTATACATTGGTACAACGAGATTAGGGCCATCCAGTTGCAGTGCAGTAAAATAGAATAAAAATAAAAATAGTGCAAAAAAGATAAAAATAGTGCAAGAGTATGTACCAAAGATATAAAGAAAAATTCAACAATGGACGGAAAGATATATATACAATTGACACTAGTGCAAGGTGCAGCTAGGATATAAATATATTGCACAGAAATGTATATTGTCCATGGGTGATTGGGTTATTGCACATGGTTAGGATTGCACGAGGAGGATCAGTGCATATTTAACGTTATCAGCCTGCTAAACGCGAGGGGACCAGAGACTATTAATCAATGCTGACACATCTTTCTGGCGAGGTCACAAGTCCTCTCTATGTCCATTTTTGTGACCATCAGCACTGTAGGCCCAAAGATACCTTCACTGTCATATATTAGGAGATGACTTGGGACTTGTAGCACCAGTCAGACTGATTCGACATGGACGTGGGCCAACAGCTGGCTTCTACAGTATCTACAGTGTCTGTGGAGATTGAGTCATCCAAGAGATTGTTGATGTTCATTCTTCTTCCAGAAAAGCTTCATCAGTTTTAGATGGAGTACTGAGAGACTCAAATATTTGTCCTCTGTGGGGTCACTGATGTCACAGTGATGTAATCAAAGTATCTACAGTATCGACAAAAAAAAAAAGATATGGCACTGTAATTGTCATTGTTAAATTTACTTTGCTGAAATTTTGCTCAGTGGGCCAAAACCTTTTTACTCAGACAAGTGTTACAAAAGACGTCTGCAAACTTGTTAATCCAAATCAATTATTAAGGAGAAAGCTCTCTTTCGGAGATTGTATATGAAATGGTGCCGTCTAAGAATTTCCATACTGTTACAGTCCACTGTTTGACCACTGTAGATCTACGGCTATAATGGTTGCTTGCATGTTTGTACTGGCCCAAAGTAACAGCAGCGGTCAAAGGTGATACATTTCAAATTCATTCTGATGAGTCATATTTCCTCACCTGAGTGAAGACATCAAGGCCAAGACCAGCAGAGTCCACTACAACTACAGTCAGCAGAGACTGCAGGAGCAAAGCTAAGAAGGTATTCACCCCAAATACCAAGGCATAGCGCTGCATATTCAGGTTGGCAGCAATCTGATATCTGAATGATTAGAACAGAACAAAATGTCAGCTTGACAGTCATCAAGAATCAGAAGAAGTTTATTGCCATTGCCAGTGAACAGGATTCACAGACTAGGAATTTTCTTCGGTACAATGGTGCAACATTAAGAAAAGATAAAATGCTAAGATAAAATATAACATATGTGTCAAAATAAGATAAAATATAACATAAAAAAAAAAATGAAATATGAAAGGCTGTGTGCAACAGAAAAACAGAGAAACAGAAAAAACAGTGCAGTGGGAGGAGTGCAATTAAAAACCAAAGTACACTGTCTAAAGTGACCCATGATAAAGTGACAGAGTTAAGCTTAAGGTGACTGAGTTATGAGGAGTTCATGAGTCTAACGGCAGAGGGGAAGAAACTGTTCTTATGGTGGGAGGTTCTGGTCCGGATGGACCGTAGCCTCCTGCCCGAGGGGAGTGGTTTGAATAGACTGTGTGCAGGGTGAGAAGGGTCAGCTGTGATCCGACCTGCTCGGCCCAGAGTCCTGGAGACGTGCAGGTCGTGGAGAGATGGAAGGCTACAGCCGATCACCTTCTCAGCAGAGGCCACAATGCGCTGCAGTCTGTGTCTGTCCCTGGCTGTGGCCCCGGCGTACCACACCGTGATGGAGGAGCAGAGGATGGACTCGATGATGTCTGTGTAGAACTGCACCATCAGCTGGACAGGCAGCTTGGCCTTCTTCAGCTGAAGCAGGAAGTACATCCTCTGCTGGGCCTTCTTGATGAGGGAGCTGATGGTTGACTCCCACTTGAGGTCCTGGGTGATGGTGGTGCCGAGGAAGCGGTGACAGACCACAGTGGTGATGGGGCTGTTGGGGAGGGCGAGGGAGGGTGGCTTTCCTGAAGTCCACGATCATCTCCACTGTTTTCTGGGCGTTGAGCTCCAAGTTGTTGCTGCTGCACCAGGTCACCAGCCGGTCCACCTCCCTCCTGTAGGCAGACTCATCCCCATCCGAAATGAGTCCGATGAGGGTGGTGTCGTCCGCAAACTTGATGAGTTTTACAGAGTCGTGGCTGGAGGTGCAGCAGTTAGTGTAGAGGGAGAAGAGCAGAGGGGAAAGGACACAGCCCTGTGTAGATCCTGTGCTGAGAGCCCGAGTGTTCAAGACATTTTTTCCCAGCCTCACACGCTGACTCCGGTCCATCAGGAAGTCTGTAATCCACCTGCAGGTGGAGTTGGGCACGTGGAGCAGAGAAAGCTTGTCCTGGAACAAAGCTGGAAGGATGGTGTTGAATGCAGAGCTGAAGTCCACAAACAGGATCCTAGCGTAGGTTCCTGGGGAGTCCAGGTGCTGCAGGATGGAGTGCAGGGCCAGGTTTATGGTGTCATCTACAGACCTGTTGGCTCTGTAGGCAAACTGCAGGGGGTCCAGGAGGGGGTCGGTGATGGACTTCAGGTGGGATAAAACCAGGCATTTGAAGGTCTTCATGACTACAGACGTGAGAGCCACAGGCCTGTAGTCATTAAGTCCAGTGACGCGTGGTTTCTTGGGGACTGGAACTATGATTGAGGACTTGAAACAGACTGGAACATGGCATGACTCCAGGGAGGTGTTGAAGATCCCCGTGAAGACTGGGGCCAGCTCATCAGCGCAGTGTCTCAGGGTGGCAGGAGAGACACAGTCTGGGCCCGGGGCCTTACGTGGATTCAGCCTTTTGAAATGTCTCCTCACGTCCTCTTGGACCGAGAGGGCAACAGGGGGAGTGGGGAGGGCAGCAGTGAGAGGGGGGAGGTCCAGAGTGTTTGAATATCCAGTTGTGTGGGGGGTGGGGAGGTGTGAGTCCTTGTCTTCAAAGCGTGAATAGAAGACGTTCAGGTCGTTGGCCAGCTTCAGGTCATCAATAGAACGAGGTGCTTTGGGCTTGTAGTTGGTGATGTCTTTCAACCCCCTCCACACAGAGGCCGAGTCGTTGGCAGAGAACCTTTGCTGCAGACGTGAACTGTACATGGATTTAGCCC
The DNA here is from genome assembly GCF_902500255.1 of Thalassophryne amazonica. Classification (NCBI taxonomy): domain Eukaryota; kingdom Metazoa; phylum Chordata; class Actinopteri; order Batrachoidiformes; family Batrachoididae; genus Thalassophryne; species Thalassophryne amazonica. Next base: position 110,600,782 of record NC_047103.1, on the reverse strand, counting down.
TTGCCACCTCCTTGCTAAATCTGTACTTTGCACCTCTATAGCTGTCTCTGTCTCCTTCTCTGAAAGCCACCTCTTTCTGCTGACGGAGCTGCTGGAGTTTAGTTGTGAACCAGGGCTTGTCATTGTTATATCTCACCCTGGTACGCTGTGGGACGATGCTGCTGTCTTCACAGAAATGAATATATGACGTCACAGTGTCCGTGTAGTCATCTAGACTGTCTGTCGAAGCCTCAAACATATCCCAATCCGTGGTGGCCAAGTACGCGCGTAGCTCCTCTACAGCTTCATTGCTCCACACTTTAGACGTCCTCACAACAGGTTTAGAGAGTTTAAGTCTCTGTCTGTACGCGGGGATCAAGTGGACCATCACGTGATCTGACAGTCCCAAAGCTGCACGGGCCACCACGCGGTAGGCGCCGCTCACTGTCGTGTAACAATGATCTAACGTGCTCCCTTCTCTGGTCGGGCATTTAACAAACTGTATTTTGGTAATTCCTGACTGAGATTCCCTTTGTTAAAATCACTGAGAATTATAACAAGAGAGTCCGGAAAGTCTCTCTCCACACTCTATCTGATCCGCGAGCGTGCGCTCGGCCTCGTGCACATCCGCGCTCGGTGGAATATACACAGAGCAAAGTATGAAAGAGTTAAACTCACGTGGAGAGTAGAACGGTCTGCAGTTTATGAGGAAATATTCCAGAGAGGGATAGCAGTGTTGGGAGATCAGTCACATCGGAGCACCAGGCGTTGTTGATATAGAAGCAGAGTCCTCCACCTCTTCTTTTTCCACCAGAGAGTGCTCGATCTGTCTGCGCGGAGGAGTCGGAATCCCTCTAGTTGGAGCGCGCAGTCCGGTGTCTGTGCATTTAACCACGTCTCAGTGAAGCACAGTACACAAGATGAGGAGAAATCTCTATTCTTCTTCATCAGCAGTGCCAGCTCATCCATCTTGTTGTGGAGTGAGCGGACGTTGGAGAGAAATATCCCAGGTAGGGGCGTGCGTGTGCCCCTTCGTCTGAGGCGCACGAGAGCGCCAGCTCGTTTTCCTCTCCGCCGGTGTCTCACTTTTTTGGCCAAAAAGTGAACCAGTTCAGCTGCAGGCACTAAAAAAAACTGGCGTAATGTCCGTGGGTGTTGATGATTTGATGTTTAGAAGCTCCTCGCAGGTGTAGGGACACGATGACACACGATTCACTCACAAAAACAGACCAAACAGGGAGCACCAGAATACCAGGGCACCTTCACGTGGTGCCATATTGGAAGAAGACGTGGCAATATGGCAAAACTGATTTCCTATGAAAAATGACTCAAAAAAAAAAAAAAATCACTGAAAAGAAACAGTGCATCTACACGTGTTAGCAGGCGGTCGATATATTTAGTCATGTTTAAAAGTGTGCTGTGGTCTGATGAGTCCACATTTCAAATTGTTTTTGGAAATAATGGACGTCGTGTCCTCTGGACAAAAGAGGAAAAAGACCATCCAGATTGTTACCAGCTCAAAGTTCAAAAATCAGCATATGTGATGGTATGGGGTGTGTTAGTGGGCAACTTACACATCTATGATGGCACCATCAATGCTGAAAGATACATCCATGTTTTGGAGCAACACATGCTGCCATCCAAGCAACATCTTTTTCAGGGACGTCCCTGGTTATTTCAGCAAGACAATGCCAAACCACATTCTGTACATGTTACAACAGCGTGGCTTCATAGTAAAAGAGTGCGGGTACTAGACTGGCCTGTCTGCAGTCCAGACCTGTTGCCCACTGAAAATGTGTGGCACATTATGAAGCGGAAAATACAACGGAGACCCCGGATTGTTGAACAACTGAAGTCGTACATCAAGCAAGAATGGGAAAGAATTCCACCTACAAAGCTTCAACAATTAGTGTCTTCAGTTCCCAAACGCTTATTGAGTGTTGTTACAAGGAAAGGTTATGTAACACAGTGGTAAACATACCAATGTGTTACATAACATTGGGACCCACAGATGCTGGCTTTTGAACTTTGTATTCATTGTATTCTGTTTTTATTTACATTTCACACAACATCCCAACTTCATTGGAATTGTATAATGCAAAGCTAAAATATCCTCTGCCATAAGAGCATCGTCTTCTTTATAATTTGCAGTTTAATTGGTATCCCAGTGTAAAGTATTACGTACATATACAGTGAGGCAAATAAGTATTTGATCCACTGATTTTGCAAGTTTTCCCACCTACAAAGAATGGAGAGGTCTGTAATTTCTATCATAGGTACACTTCAACTGTGAGAGGCATAATATATAAAAAAAAACAAAAAAACAATTGTATGGTTTTTAAATAATTAATGTGCATTTTATTCTATAAAATAAGTATTTGATCACCTACCAACCAGCAATAATTCTGGCTCTCACAGAATGTCAGCTACCTATTTTATGAACACTACCCAATTTAGAGCCCATGGATCTCCATGGGCAATGTGCTAGTGCATTATTACAGAGAAAAAAAGACGACAAAAATGTTTTGCATGAAATAAAAACTCTCCTTTTTCATCTACATGCTCTTATGCTTTGAAAATGTTTCCAAAATGTGTTGCATTCAGCAGAGTTCACGCTGATATCATCCTGACGCAAAACCATCAAAGCTGGATGCAACATATAAAATGTACCACAGGCACATTTATGAATGCGTGGGTTGTCCGTGTATTAATTTTGTTTTTTTAAATAATGTCTCCGTTTTGCTTGATTAGCTTATCAGCTCCTCCAGCTTCTGTCTGCAGGAGGGGGGCGGTGAGCATAGATCTGTAAAGGCCACTAGAGTGGACACCAGCCTCCAGAAAGTTAACTTACACTTTCCTTACAAACTAGGACCTTTAAACCAAAACATTTGTGTTTAATGACTGTGTGATTAAGAAGGCAATGGCATTAATTACATTACACATCATACAACTCATCAAAAAAAATAAACAAGAGCAGTCAGAAATTTCTGACATCCACCAATCCAGACCACCTCCAAAATTTAATGGAGTCTGCCATGCCCTAATGTTTATCTGTGGTGCAAATTTGGTGAGAATCTGTGAAGTAGTGTGGAAGAAATCCTTCAAAGCCTATAAAAAGTAAAATCTTGATGGAAAATCTGGATCCAGATCACCTCCAGATTTTAATGGAGCCTTCCATGGCCTAATATATATCTGTGCTGAAAATTTTGTCAAAATCCATGAAGTAGTTTTGACGTAATCCTTCAAAGCGTATACAAAGTGAAACTTGATCCAGAATCTGGATCCAGATCACCTCCAAATTTTAATGGAGTCTTCCATGGCCTAATATGTATCTGTGTTGAACATTTTGTCAAAATCCGTGAAGCAGTTTTGACGTAATCCTTCAAAGCGTATGTAAAGTGAAATCTTGATCAAGAATCCGGATCAAGATCACCTCCAAAATTTAATGGAGTCTTCCATGACCTAATATCTGTCTGTGTTGAAATATGGTGAGAATCCATGAAGTCGTTTTGACGTAATCCTTTAAAGTGGATATAAAGTGAAATCTTGATCCAGAATCCGGATTCGGATCCGGATCACCTTCAAAATTTAATGGAGTCTTCCATGGCCTAATATGTATCTGGGTTAAAAATTCTGTCAAAATCCATGCAGTAGTTTTGACGGAATTCTGCTAACAGTAGTCCTTCAAACCGTATACGTGTATAGAGTGAAACTTGATCTACAGTCCGGATCCGGTGTCGCAGACCTAACGGTCTGCCCCTAAAAAAAAAAAAAAAAAAAAAAAAATCGGTTGACCTTTGCATCTGCGCATGCGTCGTTTCGGAACACAGCAGCACGACTGAGATGGAGTCTCTTCACCCAAAGCAATCAAATGGATTAATGGGATTATTAGCCATAAAATGATGAAAGTAAAACCTCTTAAATCATTCTAAAGTCAGTTTTAAGCAGAAACAAGGCGAAATTCCATGACCCTTTGAAATGTCTGATGGACAGTGAATGCATCAGCTAGCATCCCGTTTAGCCGATCTGATCAGTTCCGCCGCTTTTTATGATGAAATAACGCAGAATTCATGTGGAAATGATTGTTGTACTGAAGCTTCAGGTATCTGTCACTGAGATAGATGATGACTGGAGTGCAGTTTGAAGTAAAAACAACCTGTTAATCTGTGAACCGTGTCATCAGGACGGACCCTTTTTTTGTTTTTTTTTAGGGGGGCTGTTTGGTCTATGACACCGGATCAACTCCAAAATTTTGTGGGTTCTTCCTTGGCCAATTAATATCCATCTGTGGTGAAAATTTCGTCAAAATCCATGCAGACGTTTTGACATAATCCTGCTAACAGAGAGACAGACGGGTAGATAAACACACGTGATTTTATTTCAGGGCTTTCACGTATCCCATAATCCCTTGCATGCCAGAGAGTTGCTGCAGTCAAAACAACATAGAGAATCCACACGATGACAATTGTAAATGAATATACTGCAAAAATGTCATTTCTTATGCTTTTCATCACGTTAATAAGAGACTGCTGCATGATACCCTGAAAACTTGTTATAACAAAAAATCCGTGTCTGCTACGTTTAATCTGCGTGGAATTTAATAAGCGCAAACCGAATTTCAGACGTATTATATATATTAGTCTGGAACAAAGATGACAAACAGTGTTGTAAAGAACAATAATCAAGACGTTAAAGAGCAAACTTCACTTTCCCTCAGAACGACATGATCAGGAAGTGATCATAGCTCACAGCAGCTCCCACTGAAAATAACGGAGAGACAGCCTGTGATTCTCGCAAGTTTACATAAAACAAACGCAGTAACAACGTCTATAAACCCAGAGAATATATTCACAAGAGTTTTAGGCACAATATAAAAATAGTTTTATGTTGCAATGTTAATTGTGTTGTCCGTGTGCAGCGGTTAAAGTGAAGCATGATCAGAGCGTATCAATGCAGTTCTCAATGTTACTGAGATCTCGCAGTGTAGCGACCTCGCTGAGATTTTGTGGGATTTGAAACCTGAAAAGCCTCAAACATGCTGCTAATCTGCTAATGGCTAATTAGCAAACCTAACTTTTTCATTGGTAGATTAGCTTTTCAACTAACCTTGAAAACCATCAGCGGACCAGTTAGCTTCCGCTAAATTAGTTCTGCTAACATTTTTTTTTTTGCTGGCATAGTGAGTAAAGCTTAATGGTCAAAAACATTTGTAAACCCTAAGATATACATGTTAGTTCCTGTCTGTTGTGTGTTTTGCAACAATCAGGCCGCTGTGAGGAGCTCAGCCCTCGCCCAGCAGAAGGGGGCGGCTGCAGCAAAAAAAAAAAAAAAAATAAAAATTATTTACTGTGTCATTTACTTTTAACACACAACACAGACAGTGGCAGAAGAGATCAAGGCGAGGCAGGTTTATCTGTATAGCACAATTCAACACAAGGCAATTCAAAGTGCTTTCCAGAGACATTAAAAGCAACGACAATTTAAAACAGCAAAAACAGTTGATTAAAAAGGAAGGAAGAAAACGAAGAAATACAGTAACAAAATCAAAACAGGCTCAATATATTAAACACTCAGGATAAGAAAAGAAGTAGAATAATAAAAGGAATAAATCAGCAGTGTGTAGTGAAAAAGTATGGCCAGTAAAATACAGAAGTATTTAATCTAGTACACTTCAGTGAACAAGTGATTTAAAGGAGCTGACAGTTTGAGCAAACCTCAGAGCTATAGAAAGTTTGTTCCACAGTTGAGGAGCATCGTACCTGAATACAGCCTCACCTTGCTTGGTTCTTGTTCTTGGAACACACAAAAACCTGTTTCAGATGACCTAAGGAGTCTGGATGCTTCGCAGGGAACCAGTAGATCTAGCATGTATTTTGGTCCGAGACTATTTAGGGCTTCGTAGACCAGCAGGAAGATTTTAATTATTTCTATTCTTTGACTCACAGGAAGCTATTGTAGCGATTTAATTACCGGTATAATATGGGCCAGTTTCCTGGTGTTTGTAAAGACTCTGGCGGCAGCATTCTGAATCAGCTGCAGCTGTCTGATTGATTTTTTTTTTTATTTTTTTTGTTAAGGCCTGGAAATAAGCCATTGCAATAATCCAACCTACTAAAAATGAATGCATGAATAAGTTTTCCATGTGTTGTTTAGACAGAAACCCCTTAATTCTAGCTATATTTTTCAGGTGGTAATAGGCAGATTTAGAGATACAGAGTTGTGTGTTGCAGGCATATATATGATAGCAGATGTTATGATGTTCCACAATCTGGGCTAGGGGTAGCATATATATGTTGAATAGAAGTAGTCCAAGAATGGACCCTTGAGGAACCCCACGTGATTGCCGTTCTCTCAGATTCATGGTTAACAATTGACACAAAAAAGTCCAGAGTTTCTAAGTAAGATTTGAACCATTGCAGCACAGTGCCGGTGAGTCCCACCCACTTTTCCAACTACTAAGTAGTATATAATGATTAACTGTATCAAATGTAGAACTGAGATCTAGTAATACCAGGACAGAGGATTTACATACATAATTATTCTGATGAATATCATTTAATACTTTGGTAAGTACAGTCTCAGTGCTGTGATGTGGCTGAAATCTAGACTGAAATGTGTTAAAATGATTGTTTTGCATCATGAAAGTGTGGATGTGCTGAAAGACAACCCTTTCAATAATTTGCAAGGCACTTTTCACTCATGGTCACAATATATGAGGTCTGTCAAAGTATAGGTCCTTTTTATTTTTTTCAAAAACTATATGGATTTCATTCATATGTTTTTACGTCAGACATGCTTGAACCCTCGTGCGCATGCGTGAGTTTTCCCAAGCCTGTCGGTGATGTCATTCGCCTGTGAGCACTCCTTGTGGGAGGAGTCGTCCAGCCCCTAGTCAGAATTCCTTTGTCTGAGAAGTTGCTGAGAGACTGGCGCTTTGTTTGATCAAAATTTTTTCTAAACCTGTGAGACACATCGAAGTGGACACGGTTCGAAAAATTAAGCTGGTTTTCGGTGAAAATTTTAACGGCTGATGAGAGATTTTGAGGTGATTCTGTCGCTTTAAGGACTTCCCACGGTGCGAGACGTCGCGCAGTGCTGTCAGGCGCCGTCGTCAGCCTGTTTCAAGCTGAAAACCTCCACATTTCAGGCTCTATTGATCCAGGACGTCGTGAGAGAACAGAGAAGTTTCAGAAGAAGTCGGTTTCAGCATTTTATCCGGATATTCCACTGTTAAAGGAGATTTTTTTTTTAATGAAAGACGTGCGGACGGATTGCAGCATCGGCTCGCAGCCGCCGTGACGCTCCGCCACAGGAAAAACACCTCTGTTGGAAGCCTTAAGGACAAGTTGGAACATGTCCAGCTGTTAAACAATTTCTCATATACTCACTCCACTGAAAGCCATCAAAAGCCGCCTGGATTTTACAAATGGTTATCAACACGGAGGTGTTTTTCCTGTGCCGCCGCACCGCGCCGGCTGCGTGCCGACGCGCGGACCCGTCCGCACGTCTTTCATTAAAAAAATCTCCTTTAACAGTGGAATATCCGGATAAAATGCTGAAACCGACTTCTTCTGAAACTTCTCTGTTCTATCACGACGTCCTGGATCAATAGAGCCTGAAATGTGGAGGTTTTCAGCTTGAAACAGGCTGACGACGGCGCCTGAGAGCGCTGCGCGACATCTCGCACCGTGGGAAGTCCTTAAAGCGACAGTATCACCTCAAAATCTCTCATCAGCCATTAAAATTTTCACCAGAAACCAGCTTCATTTTTCGAACCGTGTCCACTTCGATGTGTCTCACAGGTTTGGAAAAAATTTTGATCAAAGCACCAGTCTCTCAGCAACTTCTCAGACAAAGGAATTCCGACGAGGGGCTGGACGACTCCTCCCACAAGGAGTGCTCACAGGCGAATGACGTCACCGACAGGTGTGGAAAAACTCACGCATGAGGGTTCAAGCATGTCTGACGTAAAAACATATGAATGAAATCCATATAGTTTTTGAAAAAAATAAAAAGGTCCTATACTTTATTGACAGCCCTCGTAAGTCTTTGAATTGTGTACACTGACCTTTTCTGTCACTGAATGGCCATTAATTTTGAAAGTAATGGGACTATTTTGATGATCTATGTGTCCTTTGAAAGGTCTAGGTCTCTAATATTTATAGATTATGCAATTAAGAGAATGAAACAATAATATATGGGTTAAAATCCAGTTTAAATATATAAAAACAGGGCTTTTTGGCATTTTCCATGTTTGATTTATTTTTAGTCACTTTTTACTTTGGTCCAGCTCACAACTTACCATAACAAACTATACTTTATTTTGATCAGCTAGGACTTGTAGCCATGAAAAATTATTTGCTTAATCAAAATATTGCAGCTTTTTTGACATTCAAGCAATGTTATGTAAACATGTCTTGTTTTTAGAATTCAGTCCTAAAGGTCATGTGGTGCACCAACTGTCTCCATGGTGATACACAGGACGTACTTGCTGGCATCAGCTTTCTTGAGCAGCATGTGCTGGACTTTAGCTAAGTACATGTAACACATATTTATGGAATAATCCACATATCACTGGAGGCTGGAGATTTGTTTATGACAAAGGTGAGTGTCCAAAGTCTTGGTAACCAACTATCACTGATCATTCTTTTTTAATTTTCAAAAATTGTGAAAATCAGTAGCTGTTTTTGAATTTGTAGGGCAGTTGTACAATAGGGCTGCAACAAACGATTATTTGGGTAATCGATTAATCTGATGGGGTTTCAACACGATTAATCGATTAATCGGATTAGCGGGGAATTTTAAAAAAATGTGCCAGGTAAGCAATTTTTCTCTACTTCCATCACTTTATTTAACAGTGAGTCCCTTCGGCTGCTCCCTTGTTTGCACTCGGGGTCGCCACAGCAATTCCAAGGTGGATCTGCATGTTGAACTGGCACAGGTTTTATGCCGGATGCCCTTCCTGGCGCAACTCCACATTACATGGAGAAATGTGGCAAGGGTGGGATTTGAACCCGGAACCTTCTGCACTGAAACCAAGCGCATTAACCACTTGGCCACCACCCACTTTATTTAACAGAACATTATCTGAAAACTTAAAATACTTGAAAATCAACAAATTGTCAAATGTCCCTTGGCTGTTGAAATATAAAATAATAAAGAATAAAACAGTTTATAATAAAGAACAAAAATAATTATTTCAAAAGGCACTGCTTTGTCAAAGTGCTGAGCTGCCATAAAACAACACTGAAACATATAAATGTTATAAAATACGTATCTCCCTCCCTCCTTCTCCCTCCCCCTTCCCTCCGTCTCTCTCTCCCCCCCCCTCCTCCCTCCCTCCCTTTCTCCCTCCCCTCTCCCTCTCTCCCCCTCCCTCCCTCCTTCCCTCCCTCCCTTTCTCCCCCCCCTCCCTCCCTCCCTCCCTCCCTCCCTCCCTTTCTCCCCCTCCCTTTCTCCCCCTCCTTCCCTCCCTCCCTTTCTCCCCCTCCTCCCCCCCTCCTTCCCTCCCTCCCTTTCTCCCCCTCCCTCTCTCCCCTCCTCCCCCTCCCTTCTTCCCTCCCTCCCTCCCTTCCCTCCCTCCCTCCCTTCCCTCCCTCCCTCCCTCCCTTCTTCCCTCCCTCCCTCCCTCCCCTTTCTCCCCCTCCTCCCCCTCCCTCTCTTCCCTCCCTCCCCTTCCCTCCCCCTCCCTCTCTTCCCTCCCTCCCCTTCCCTCCCTCCCTCCCTCCCTCTCTCCCTCTCCCTCCCTCCCTTTCTCCCCCTCCCTCCCTTTCTCCCCCTCCCTCTCTCCCCTCCTCCCCCTCCCTTTCTCCCCCTCCTCCCCTCCCTTCTTCCCTCCCCCTCCCTCCCTCCCTCTCTGTCTCTCTCCCTCCTTCCCTCCCTCCCTCCGTCTCTCTCCCTCCTTCCCTCCCTCCCTCCCCCTCCCTTTCTCCCCCTCCCTCCTTCCCTCCCTCCCTCCCTCCTTCCCTTTCTCCCCCTCCCTCCTCCTTCCCTCCCCCTCTCTCCCCCTCCCTCCTCCCTCTCCCTCCCCCTCTCTCTCCCCCTCCCCCCTCCCTCTCTCTCTCCCTCCTCCTTCCCTCCCCCCTCCTTCCCTCCCTCCCTCCCTCCCCCCTCCTTCCCTTTCTCCCCCTCCCTCCTCCTTCCCTCCCCCTCTCTCTCCCCCTCCCTCTCTCTCCCTCCCCCTCTCTCTCCCCCTCCCCCCTCCCTCTCCCTCCCCCTCTCTCTCCCCCTCCCCCCTCCCTCTCTCTCTCCCTCCTCCTTCCCTCCCTCTCTCCCTCCCTCCCCCCTTCTTCCCTCCCTCCCTCCCTCCCCCCTCCTTCCCTTTCTCCCCCTCCCTCCTCCTTCCCTCCCCCTCTCTCTCCCCCTCCCTCTCTCTCCCTCCCCCTCTCTCTCCCCCTCCCCCCTCCTTCCCTCCCCCTCTCTCTCCCCCTCCCCCCTCTCCTTCTCCCCCTCCCCCCTCCCTCTCTCTCCCCCTCCCCCCTCCCTCTCTCTCCCCCTCCCCCCTCCCTCTCTCTCCCCCTCCCCCCTCCCTCTCTCTCCCCCTCCCCCCTCCCTCTCTCTCCCCCTCCCCCCTCCCTCTCTCTCCCCCTCCCCCTCCCTTTCTCCCCCTCCCCCCTCCCTCTCTCTCTCCCTCCTCCTTCCCTCCCTCTCTCTCTCCCTCCTCCTTCCCTCCCTCTCTCTCTCCCTCCTCCTTCCCTCCCTCTCTCTCTCCCTCCTCCTTCCCTCCCTCTCTCTCTCCCTCCTCCTTCCCTCCCTCTCTCCCCCCTCCCTCCCCTCCCTCCTTCCCTTTCTCCTTCCCTCCTTCCCCCCCTCCCCCCCCTCCCTCCTTCTCCCTCCCCCTCTCCCACAGGGGGTGTGTGTAGAGACAATTCGCCTCATTCACAACGTGACAGAACTTAATGCGCTGTTATGCGTGATCATACGCAACAACGCGGAACATTATTCTTGACCATGCGTAATGGTTCCTGATATTTCTCCAGCAACATGTGCCATTAATCGTAATGCGTGGTAAAAGGTTGGAGCAGTTCCTGAGGACACCTGACGCCTCTGCCCTAAATCATCACATTCGTGATCAGCGGCCAAGAATGTATACTTCATGGCATTCGTGAATTGTCGTCATTATGTGTAAACGCAGCATTAGAAGAAACTCTGTTGAAAGTGGGAACACCAAGAAAACAAGTGAAAGCTTTAAGAAAAGTGGGTTGTTATGCAAAAGGTAAAACAAAGGATCTGTTTAGTAAATCCATTATTCTTGCAGATGAAGCTCTTAAGAACTTAAGAGAATCATGCAAGGGACTGTCTGGCACAAAGCAGAAAGGGTGGTTCAACTAAGACAAAGAGAGCCCTCGCCCTTGCTTTTGCTGTAAGCAACCTGCAGCAGAGAAAGCTCGTCAGACTTTAGTCAGCTAGGAATTGACTGCAGACAGCTCACCCACTACAGCAAAGAAAGAAGTAAAACTCCAAATTTGTTGCACATTGTGTGGTGCAGTGATGCAATCAGTGATGACACTTGCCTTCTATTAACTAACTTCTGCCTGTGAAGTGATATCACACGTATGCTTTCAACAAAGAAGGATGTGATGCGCATAAAAAAAAAAAAGAGGCTAGGTAGCTATCAGCAGGTTCCAAAAAGGGTTTTAGAGATGCCCCTCACAGAAGCTTACAGAAAGTTCAAGTCAGAGAATCCGACAGTTAAGCCTGGACAGAGAAAATTTGAGCAGATGAAAATGCCCCAGGTCAGATCACCAAGACTTTGACAGACAGGTGTGCGGATACACATATCACTTCCGCATGTACTTCGTGCTCAGCGAAAAGGGGCCATGGTGTTTGGTAACACACGCCAGTTCATCGATATGACCTTGTGTGATAAGGAGGATGAAAAGGAGTACCATCAGATGTGTTGTATCAGCAGAGATTGTGCAGAATGTGGAATGGAAAAGTTAGAGGAAATTTTAAAACATGATTACACAAATTTTGACTGTGCAACAGGCACAGAAGGGAAGAAGACATGCCAAGAGGAGATAAGCTGGCAGAGTTATGAGAATGTAGAGATAAGCCCAGGTGTAAAGCATCTGCCACTAAGCTTTTTAGTGGTTTATCGGTTTAGCGTTATAAAACTTAAGTTAAATTTTCAGCTAGCAGATTAGTGGTTATCAAAGCTAGCTTTTTGGTTAGCTGTGCCCACCACTGCTGGAGAATAAATCCATCCAATACCAATGAAACATGTAATTTAAAAAAAGTTTACATTAACATTTTACACATCACGTTGCATGCGCTTTTATATCCACCCATATAATTGCAAACACGTGGGTGTGTTAATTGTTTAGAAGTGTGTCTATGATGTGCACATCACTCTGACATTGCTTTCACACTGTTAACAGTTGCACAGTTCTACAATAGCTGTAGAAATGTGTACGCTAGCCATGAACTTGGCCTGATGAACCGCACATTTCCAGGATCATTTCACTTTGATACATCTGAACATTAGCATGAAGACGGAGGTATGCCATGTTTTGTGCGTACGAAACCTTTGTACATGAGGACCCTGATCTCTGAGGCTCAGATTAAAGTTACTGTGTGTAGACAGCAACAAACGCTACATCCATCCAATATCAATTTGTTTTTAACATTATGACAAATATGCAACCCCAATTCGAAAGAAGTTGGGACGTTGTGTAAAATGTAAATAAAAACAGAATACAATGAATACAAAGTTCATCCTCTTGAACCTATATTCAATTGAATACACCACAAAGACAAGATATTTAATGTTCAAACTGATAAACGTTTGTGCAGGCCAGTCTAGTACCAGCACTCTTTAACTACGAAGCTTTTCCATCTGCATCAGCTCAAAGCGCTTTACAATTATCCCCCATATTCACCCCGATGTCAGAGTGCTGCCATACAAGGCGCTCACTACACACCGGGAGCAATAGGGGATTAAAGACCTTGCCCAAGGGCCCTTAGTGATTTTCCAGTCAGGCGGGGATTTGAACCAAGGATCAGTGCAGAAACCACGTGACTGAAGAAAAATCCTTGGAAATGTTTTTTGTTATTGTTTGTAAACTCAAAATTTCTGATTACTGTTTAAAAAAGTTTAGAACACTTGTAATTAAAATAGCTAAAATCAATAAATGGTTCTTTAGAAACCTTTCATCTATAAATTAAAACCACCTGTTATTTCAGATTAGATAATTTCTAGTTTAACATAAGGAACCTTTGACATTTATTTTTGAATAAATAAAATAACATGGAAATTTGTACTTTAAGTCTGGTAGATTATTACTTGATTGTTCAAGCTACCTCAAGGAGAAGTGCACTGTTTAAGTGGTAAATAAAATAAGGTGATTAAAATGAAATTATTATATATTTAGCATTTGTTCATTGTTCAGTTTTTTAAAGTATCGGATTGGCACTCTGTATCGGCAGATACCTAAAATCAGATGACTCGGAATCGGATCGGGGCCAAAAAAGCCTGATCGGGCCATCCCTATTTTATGCCCAATCATGACACTCACCTGTTTCCAATGAGGTGTTCTTTGAGCATTCATCAACTTTCCCAGTCTTTTGTTGCCCCGTCCCAACTTTTTTGAAACGTGTTGCAGGCATCCATTTCAAAATGAGCAAATATTTGTACAAAAAAAAAAGTTTCAGTTTGAACATTAAATATCTCGTCTTTGTGGTGTATTCAATTGAATGTAGGTTGAAGAGGATTTGCAAATCGTTGTATTCTGTTTTTATTTATATTTTACACAACGTCCCAACTTCATTGGAATTGGGGTTGTATAACAAAATACATGAAATATTAAAAAAATGAAAGCTGAAATGTGAATTATATTTAAATTATATTGGCTCACGGTATGGCTATTACAATAGATAAAAACATTACAAATCTTAAATTATTTTAGGATGCTTTGCTTTAAAAAAGTATCAGCCAGGTCTGAACGTGCAGAGTAATAGGGGACCGCAGTCTCGTTTGAACCCTCCGTGATATCGCAGGATTTGACCACTTATGCGGACCTCCACTCCCGTTGTGCAATATACAGTGAGGAAAATAAGGATTTGAACACCCTGCGATTTTGCAAGTTCTCCCACTTAGAAATCATGGAGGGATCTGAAATTTTCATCTCAGGTGCATGTCCACTGTGAGAGACAATCTAAAAAATAAAATAAAATCCGGAAATCACAATGTATGATTTTTTTAATTTTTTATTTGTATGTTACTGCTGCAAAGTATTTGAACACCTGTGAAAATCAATGTTTATATTTGGTACAGTAGCCTTTGTTTGCAATTACAGAGGTTAAACATTTCCTGTAGTTCTTGACCACGTTTGCACACACTGCAGCAGGGATTTTGGTCCACTCCTCCGTACAGATCTCTAGATCTTTCAGGTTTGGAGTTTGAGCTCTCTCCAAAGATTTTCTATTGAGTTCAGGTCTGCAGACTGGCCAGGCCACTCCAGGACCTTGAAATGCTTCTTACGGAGCCCCTCCTTAGTTGTCTGCTGTGTGTTTGGGGTCACTGTCATGCTGGAAGACCCAGCCATGACCCATCTTCAACGCTGTTACTGAGGGAAGGAGGTTGTTTGCCAAAATCTCGCAATACATGACCCCATCCATCCTCCCTTCAAGACGGTGCAGCCGTCCTGTCCCCTTTGCAGAAGAGCACCCCCAGAGTATGATCTTTCCACCTCCATGCTTCACAGTTGGGATGGTTTTCTTGGGGTTGTTCTCATCCTCTAAACATGGTAAGTGGAGTTGATTCCAAAAAGCTTTATTCTGGTCTCATCTGATCACATGACCTTCTCCCATGCCTCCTCTGGATCATCCAGATGGTCACTGGTGAACTTCAAATGGGCCTGGACATGTGCTGGCTTGAGCAGGGGGACCTTGCTGCCCTGCAGGATTTTAAACCATGACAGCATCATGTGTTAATGTAATCTTTGTGACTGTGGTCGCAGCTCTCTTCAGGTCATTGACCAGGTCCTCCTGTGTAGTTCTGAGCTTTCTTAGAATCATCCTTACCCCACAAAGTGAGATCTTGCATGGAATCCCAGACTGAGGGAGACTGAGTCATCTTGTGTTTCTTCCACTTTCTAATAAATAATCATAATAATCAACAGTTGTCTTCTACCAAGCTGCTTGCCTGTTGTCCTGTAGTCCATCCCAGCATTGTACAGGTCTACAGTTTTGTCCCTGGTGTCTTTAGACAGCTCTTTGGTCTTGTTATGGTGGATAGGTTGGAGTGTGAACAGGTTTTTTTTATACAGGTAACAAGTTCAAACAGGTGCAATTAATACAGGTAAAGAGTGCAGAATAAGAGGGCTTCTTAAAGAAAAATTAACAGGTCTGTGTGAGCCAGAATTATTGCTGGCTGGTAGGGGTCAAATACGTATTTGCAGCAGTAACATACAAAAAAAAAAAAAAAAAGTCATACATTGTGATTTCCAGATTTTTTTTTTTTTTTTTTTTTTTTTTTTTTTAAGATTGTCTCACAGTGGACATGCACCTAAGATGAAAATTTCAGACCCCTCCATAATTTCTAAGTAGGAGAACTTGCAAAATCGCAGGGTGATCAAACACTTATTTTCCTCACTGTAAACACAGCATAACTTCACATGGAAAAATGGTGCGGTTTTGTTTTCAGCTGCAATCACCGAAGCAGTCGTGAAAAGTTTTTTTTCAGTTCCCAGTGGAGAAGAGAGGACGAGGCAGATGGGAGACATCATGTCGGTAAGTCTTAGCCTACACAGCTAACCAGAGTTGCTCCATTCTCTCACCTACAAAATGCCTCAACATGGTTGTACTCTGGGTCACAAACAAATTGCAACACATGTCCACGGCATCGTCACTTTTCTTTGCATTTTCACTTTGTTTGCGTATAATTTTCCCAAAATGCAGTGTTTTTCCCCCAGTAGAGAAATTACATCATATGCGTCATATTTTACCCCTTTAGCGCCCGCCCTCAAAGGAGACTGCAGTGCCCAATTACATCCAGCAAATACGGCACTATGGTTTTACAAGAAAACCAATGTCTAATTGTACGAGGGTAGGCTGAAAAGTTCTAAGGCTTACTATGATACAGTTAATGCATTAACTGTATCATAGTAAGCCTTAGAACTTTTCAGTTAATACAGTTAATGCATTAACTGTATCGTAGTGAGCCTTAGAACTTTTCAGCCTACCCTCGTATGTGACGGGAAGCCTTGCGGATTTAAAGTGTCCCTGCCATGCCATTTTTACATATTCTTGAAGAATAAAAAAAAAAAGCTTTTTCCACGTCTTTTTTTTACCATAAAATTGCACTGAACGTGACGTTTGTTGTTGTACCCATCTGAGAATTTGAATTTACCGCCTCCGAGTTGACCTACGTTTTCGCTGCAACGGATGTGATGTCATGCGAGTAAATGTGTCACAGCACGGCTCTGTTTACCAATATGGCAGACACGGACAGCCAAGGCATAGTGAGCGATTATAGTGAAGATTTAAGTGACATATATTGTTTTTGAAGATGATGAAGTTTCTGGGACACCTGATCCAAACCATGTATGTTCCAGCCGAACGTGACAGAAAGAGGATGTGAAGCGCAGCTGTCAGCTGACATCAACAACGCTGTCGAATATAAGCTGCTTGCAAAACACAGAATGGTTTGTTCACTCACCACCTTTTTTTTTTTTTTATAAATGATCATTTATTCCTGGCAGTGTGTTTGTGTATGAAAAAATTATTTCAGCAGCACAGTGTGCTTAAATTCAGGAGTTTGTTCTAAAATCACTGAAAAGTTTCTGTACATTCTGTATATATATAATCATTTATAAGTCAGTTTCTTGTGATTGCTAATTCTTCACATTTTATTCAAAGCAAATGATTGCAAATCTTTATCTGAAAAGCTGTAGACCGACCCGGGACGGGAAAAAAAAGATTTCTAAATAAAATAAAATTTTACTTCTATGTCTGGTGTCTAATTTTATCAGGCATAATATTGTAGAAAAATGTTTATGCTAAATGGAGACTTTCTTGTCTAAAATACACATACAGAACATCTGTAATCATAAATTGTATCACATCTAATCTACTTTGAATGAACATAAGTCTGAACAAAAACAGGCTGTTCAGTTTACATGCATATATATATTTGGAAAACACAAAAATGTCAATGTTCCATTTTTATTTTCCCCCCCTCTTTCAGGTGCTCATGTGAACAGTCAGCTGATGCCACTCGTGATTGAGTCTCCTTCTCATGTCAGGGTCAGCTTTGCAGGTAAGTTGTTTATGTTATCTCAATAACACCCTAACTTTCAAACAGCATTTTGTTATGTATATAAGCTATTTTTTTTTTTAATTAATTTTGTTTTAACTTCTATTTTAGGACTTTGGTGGCAACCCTTCATTTTAATGAAAATGCACATAGACATCAAAAGCAGACAAAGCAAGTGTCTGTGAGAAAGTTAGCCACATATCCAACATGGGATATGTGGAAAAAAAAAAAAAACAGCATGATAAAATGAATAAAAATACAATTTCACATAAGTTTCACATTGTTTCATTCAAATGAGAAGTGTTTTACAATTTGCTAAAAAACATTTTATTCAGTCTATGTGAGCGACATAGCAAAAGAGGTTCTTCAGATCTGCAAAACACCAAACTGACCAGAAATTCCCACTAATGATCCTCCTCCACTGAGCAGTCAACGTGCACGGACAAAGCTGAAGCTGCCAAGTGGACCAGGTACCACCGATGACCCAAACCCTCACTCCAGAGGAGGAAACTGGAAGCCAGTGTAGTCGGCTGATGGTGATGGAAAAGTACTCCTTATTTTGAATACAACACAAGCTGGTAGTGGCAACCTTCTGTGCCTTCCCAAGTGTCCCCAGCACAACCGCACAAATTGCCGATATGATACTTTCTGCAACAAAAACATAGCATGGATTTATGTTCAAAACAGTTCATTCTTTTTGTATTTGAATATTTTTTACTTTTTTCTATAAACCATGTAAATGAAGCTTTCTAACTATTTCATGTGCTGACTAATATTGTGGAGCATCACGTAGGCATAGTGTGCCACTCAGGACATCTACATCCAAAGTAAGTAAGTAAGCAAACTATTTATATAGTGCTTTTCACAGACAGGGGTCACAACGCTTTACATCGTAAAACAAAAATATACAGTAAAAATACACACTCAGTACTAAAAGACTATTGGCCATGAAAAGCCTGTTTAAAAAGTAGTCTTTAGTTGCTTTTTGAACATCTCAACAGAGTCCAGGGATCGCAGGGACAGAGGGAGCTCATACCAGAGACGAGGCGCTACGGCTTCAAAGGATCGGTCTCCTCGAGTTTTAAAGCAGGTTCGAGGAACCATCAACAGGTTCTGACCTGAAGATCTGAGGCTGCGGGCTGAGGTGTAGGGCTGAATCAAGTCAGCAATGTAATCAGGAGCTTGACCATGTAGTGCTCTGAAAGTCAAGACCAAGATTTTAAAATTAATTCTGGAGGCAACAGGGAGCCACTGGAGGGATTCCAAGATAGGCGTGATGTGGGCTCTCCTGTTGGTGCGGGTCAGAAGCCTCGCAGCAGAGTTCTGGACATACTGCAACCGATTTATCTCCTCCTTACCCAGACAAGTGAACAGGCTGTTGCAATAGTCCAACCACGTGGAGACAAAGGCATGGATGAGTTCCTCTAATTCTTTCTGTGACACCAATTGTTTAAGTTTGGCGATATTTCGCAGCTGAAAGAAGCAATTTTTCACAAGCTTGCTTGCGTGTTGAGCAAGCGACATTCCTTCATCGAAAATAACGCCAAGGTTTCTAAGGCTTGTTTTTGCCGTTAAGCCCAAGTCACAAAGTAGGCTCCTGATAACAGGAGCAGCACTGTCAGAGGCAACAATAAGTGTCTCAATTTTTACAGAGTTTAGTTGCAGACGGTTTCCATTAAGCCACTTCTTCACCTGTGACAGGCAGTCAAATAAAGAGATCAGCTTACATCCAAACAAACAATCGAGAAACTTGCCAGCTGTGTGACACACTGAGGATTTTCGCCACCACGTTGCATCTCCGCCAAGACTGCAGAAATTTCCCTGCAATGGCAAGACTTGATCATGAGTGGCATCGGCTGACTGTGTTCACATGAACACCTGAAAAACAAAAAACCAGAACATTGGCATTTTTGTGTTTTCCAAATATACATATGCATGTAAACTGAACAGCCTGTTTTTTCTTCAGACTTCTGTTCATTCAAAGTAGATTAGATGTGATACAGTTTATGATTACAGATGTTCTGTATGTGTATTTTAGACAGGAAAGTCTCCATTTAGCACAAACATTTTTCTACAATATTATGCCTGATAAAATTTGACAGATATATTAGTAAAAAATTTTTATTTAGAAATCTTTTTTCCCATCCCATGTGGGTCTACAGCTTTTCAGATAAAGATTTGCAATCATTTGCTTTGAATAAAATGTGAAGAATTAGCAATCACAAGAAACTGACTTATAAATGATGAAATATATACAGAATGTATAGAAACTATTTTCAGTGATTTTAGAACAAACTCCTGAAGTTAAGCACGCTGTGCTGCTGAAATAATTTTTTCATACACAAACACACCGTGCCAGGAATAAATGATCATTTATAAGAAAAGGTGGTGAGTGAACAAACCATTCTGTTTTGTAAGCAGCTTATATCGTCCTCCTCAATGCTGCTGCTATCAGCTGACAGCTGCGCTTCACATCCTCTTTCTGTCACGTTCGGCTGGAACATACATGGTTTGGAGCAGGTGTCCCAGAAACTTCCTCATCTTCTTCAAAAACAATCGATATGTCACTTAAATCTTTACGATAATCGCTCACTATGCCTTCGCTGTCCATGTCTGCTGTATTGGTAAACAGGACACATTTACTCGCATGACGTCACATCCGTCGCAGCAAAAAAGTAGGTCTCTGAGGCAGTAAATTCAAATTCTCAGATGGGTAACGAAATTTCTAAATCCTTGTTCAGTGTAATTTTAATGGTAAAAACAGACATGTGGAAAAAGCTTTTTTTATTCTTCAAGAATATGTAAAAACGTCATGGCGTGGCACGGACCCTTTAAAATACTGGGGAAAATATCACAATCCTTCAATAATAAGTGTATTTTGTCAAGTAGTAATAATATTTGGCATTTGAGATGTGTCAGACACTATACTGACTGAAATGGTAATCAGAAATAATTTAAGGAGTTTATTTATCAAAAATAAAAGTGTCTCGACTGAAATGAGACTAAAATACATTTGATTCTCTGTTGACTAAAACTAGATTAAAATTAACAGACTTTGTCGACTAAAACCTGACCAAATAAAAATGGTGTGTGAATGACTAAATACGACTCAAACTAATAAGGACATTTAACACACAACGGAGACTAAATTTAAAAACAAGTGACAAAACAGGAAGACAGGACGGGAAGGAATAGTAGTAGTCAGTAAACCAGTAGTAATCAGTATGTCTAGTATTTCTTTGTGTATTTATATTTCTATTTTTTTTTACTTTCACTTTTGATACTCCGCGTGCTTCTTACCCTGTGTGCTGCTATACAATGCTGCTGGAACCTCAATTTTCCTGAGGGAGTCTTCCCAAGGGATCAATAAAGTTCCATTTAATCTATCTAATATAAAATTAACATTATGTTAACGTGGACAACAGCAGGAGTAACCTATCAATGACTTTAGAGAGACATGGCAAAACAGTTCTTTTGCTCCCTCTGGCAGACGGGAAAGGAGGTGCAGTAAGAACATGACGCCTTTCTGAAAAGTTCAGCAGTGTGGCTGAAAGAAGAGCACTGAGACAAGACAAAAGAATTCAAATTGCTGAACAGCAATCTATTAGAATGTGCATGCCAACCTTCAAATATAAAGGCTAGAGTCACAGGTTTTGGGTCAGTTACATTACTGGAAATTGCCACCGAGCCCAGTCACGTGTAGACTGAAAAGGCAACGAGGACCTTCCATCTCCACCCTGTGGGCTCACCACCTTCAGGGGGAACCGCTGGTGTAGGGTGTGCTGTCCCATGGGTGGTAGTAAAAGGTGAAAGTCAAGGGCCTTGGAGAACCACACCCGGGCGGGAGGGACTAGCTTTGGGAGTGTGGAATGTCACCTCGCTGGGGGGGAAGGAGCCGGAGCTTGTGAGGGAGGTGGAGCGATATCAGTTAGATCTGGTGGTCCTCCCATTTCAGGGCTTCCTTAGGAGGATGGGTGGTGTCTCCCTTACAGATAGGGTGAGAAGCTCAGTCATCTGTGGGGAGCTCGGAGTACAGCCGCTGCTCTTTCACATTGAAAGAAGTCAGCTGAGGTGGTTCGGGCATCCGGTAAGGATGGCCCCTGGGCACCTCCCTAGGGAGGTGTTCCAGGCACGTTCATCTCCAGTCTGGCCTGGGAACGCCTTGGGATCCGACAGAGAGGTGGTCAAGGTGGCCTGGGAAAGGGAAGTTTGGGGTCCCCTGCGGGAGCTGTTGCCCCGTGACCCAATCCCAGATAAGTGGTTGAAGATGAGTAAGTGATGATATCATTACTCGAAACACTTTGATGTTTGTGTGTGGCAAAATATAGCATGTGAAATAGGGTTTTCCCAGAAACAAGAAATGTTTTTTCCTAATAGGCCTAACTAATGCTGTATATTTTTCACACATAATTTGAATAGTGGCAATTGCATGTCATGGTACATGCAATTATTCAAAGAACTCTTGGTATAGCTCTAAACCAGTGACTGGTGTGGAAACAAAATGATAAATATTGTTTTTCTGTTCCCTAAATGTTCTGTTTGACCACTTGTGACCCTACGCTCAGTATGCAAAACATCTTCAGTTTTACAGCCTCTGAATGACCCCTGGGTGGCATCTGATAAAGTCATCCCTTGAGCCTTATCACACAAATGACCTCTGAGTGACACAAACAGCTGCAAGCAGAAGTAACTCCACATTGCAATTAATTACAATACAGAAGAAAAGACACTGTCTTAAATAAAGACATCTTCACAGTGGGACTTTGTTCACAACCTCCAAGTGACCTCTGACCAGCACCATGATGAAAAGACAATCTCTCAGATGAAAGTACCCTTTGATCACCACAGTACTGTGACCCAGAAACACTGTCACAAAATCCATCATTCTTGTAGACAGGACAATTATTTACCCTTTCAGGTTGGACTCTGTTTTAACAACCTATTTTTAATCAACTCTGTTTGTTTGATAGATGCATTCTTTAGACACTGCATGTGTGACTGGCCACATGGGCCCCCTGCCCTGACATGTGCATAAAAGCAGAGCCCAGAGTGCCACACTTTGACACAGTGTCTGAGACTACGTATTAAAGAGCCTGTTATTTTGGCAAACGGTCAATGTCTTGACTCTTTCTTTCCAGCATTTTAGACTACTTGGTCTAAAATCCTTTCGCCTACACACTGCACAGATAGTACCTCTTTCTTGTGTGTGGAAGTGACTTTGTAATGCCGCATTTTAGCAATGGCATTTTAGCTCCAGGGGAATGGTCATCAGAACAGGGGACTCCTTCCTGTAAAGGAGAGTGCACTAAAAAGTCTTTACATAAAAGACTGAGTACCAAACAGAATACGCATGCTTGGAGTGTATTTCCAAAATGAACCACCAAAGTCTACCAAGAGAATTTCTGGCATACAAAATAATGTTCAAACAGATATCAGTATTCTCATTCAAAACGAGTTTCCAACAAAAAGTCTGTTGTAATTCATACAGGTTTCCAACAAAAAGTCTGTTGTAATTCATACAGGTTTCCAACAAAAAGTCTTTCTTGTAAAGGAGTGAATTAAGCTCTAAAGTGCAAACTAATTTTTACTCACGCTCCAAACATGATTCCAGGAGACAGAGGACAGGAAGCACAAAGGCTGCAAAGTGCTAACCTTTCATGCATACACAATCAAACAGAGACAATGGACCTGCACTGAAGAAAAACCAGAGTCACTTTAAGTAGCATGTCTCATCAGATACAGGTGCAGACCAACCAAGGTGTAAATAATGCCTAATTATGTGTAGGGACAAAAATGAGCACTAGATGGAGATAAAGCAAAGATAGAATAAAACTGTGAGGACATAAAGGGTCACTAGAGGGAAGCAGAGAGTGCTAAACACTGAAAGGTAATAAAGGGCCAATGCAAAGAATACAAGACAAGAAAAAGGATGAAATTGACAAGGAGTGATAGAGCTGGAAATGACAGAAACTACTGAGACAGACATAACATGACAGACAAAAGCTGGGAAATGCAAAGAATGTTAGACCAGAAAATGGGTCATACAAGATAAGAGGATGGGAAATATAAAGATAACCTAAACAGATGGAAGAAGACAGATCAGAGCTGGTAACAGATTAACAAAGAGGAGACCAGAACCCCAACACAGACCGAACCACAACACTGTTCACACACTCAATCAATCACACTCCAACCTGTCCACCATAGCCAAGACCAAAGAGCTGTCTAAGGACACCAGGGACAAAACTATAGACCTGCACAAGGCTGGGATGGACTACAGGACAACAGGCAAGCAGCTTGGTAGAAGACAACAACTGCTATGATTATTTATTAGAAAGTGGAAGAAACACAAGATGACTGTCAATGTCCCTCGGTCTGGGATTCCATGCAAGATCTCACAATGTGGGGTAGGGATGATTCTGAGAAAGCTCAGAACTACACAGGAGGACCTGGTCAATGACCAGAAGAGAGCTGGGACCACAGTCACAAAGATTACATTACTAACACATAATGCTGTCATGGTTTAAAAACCTGCAGGGCAGCAAGGTCCCCCTACTCAAGCCAGCACATGTCCAGGCCCATTTGAAGTTCACCAGTGACCATCTGGATGATCCAGAGGAGGCATGGGAGAAGGTCATGTGGTCAGATGAGACCAGAATAAAGCTTTTTGGAATCAACTCCACTTAACATGTTTAGAGGATGAGAACAACCCCAAGAAAACCATCCCAACCGTGAAGCATGGGGGTGGAAACATCATACTCTGGGGGTGCTCTTCTGCAAAGGGGACAGGACAACTGCTCCGTATTGAAGGGAGGATGGATGGGGTCATGTATTGCGAGATTTTGGCAAACAACCTCCTTCCCTCAGTAAGAGCATTGAAGATGGGTCATGGCTGGGTCTTCCAGCATGACAATGACCCCAAACACACAGCCAGGGCAACTAAGGAGGGGCTCCATGAGAAGCATTTCAAGGTCCTGGAGTGGTCTGGCCAGTCTCCAGACCTGAACTCAATAGAAAATCTTTGGAGGGAGCTGAAACTCCAAACCTGAAAGATTTGGAGAAGATCTGTATGGAGGAGTGGACCAAAATCCCTGCTGCAGTGTGTGCAAACCTGGTGAAAAACTACAGTAAATGTTTGACCTCTGTAACTGCAAACAAAGGCTACTGTACCAAATATTAACATTGATTTTCACAGGTGTTGAAATACTTATTTGCAGCAGTAACATACAAATTAAAAAAAAAAAAAAAAAAAAAAAAAAAAAAAAATCAATCATACGTACATTGTGATTTTTGTTTTTTTTTTTGTTTTGTTTTTTTGTTTAGATTATGTCTCTCACAATGGACATGCACCTAAGATGAAAATTTCAGACCCCTCCATGATTTCTAAGTGGGAAAACTTGCAAAATCAGTGTGTTCAAATACTTATTTTCCTCACTGTATGCTGTGCCCAGCAGTGCATTATGGGTAGGATAGGGTAATCTCAGTACGTTCACGACATGAGAAATGCATTTGAAACACTGATCAGGCTCTACAGACAACAGCATTAAACTCTAGTGCCTAAAATTCTCGTGAATATATTCTCTGGGTTTACAGACATTGTTATTGAGTCTGTGTTTATTAAATTCCACGCATCTTAAATGTAGCAGGCATGGATTAACTGGAATTTAGTTTTTGCAAGTTTTCAAGGTCTGTCTCTACTGCCATCTACTGGCCAGTAGTGTTCATGGCAGTATTGGCCCTGAAGCTGTGCTGATATATTTTCAATCACTGTACTCTGTTCCAGCTCAAACTGTACCACAGAACTGCACGGTGTAAAAGTTCAGAGTGCACAATTTATGTTCTCACACTCATTGTACGTTCAAAAACCACACGATGGACTCGTCTTTCCAGAAGCAAAATGTAAACAGCTTTTTTGTCAAACTTAATTTACAAAAACTCTCGATGGGAGTACGGAACCCGGGAGAGGTCACTTACAGTGTTATTTTTTTCTGGCCATAATTTGTGCATACGTTTTCCTTTAATTGAGCCCACAAATTAATAAAACGTGCTCTCAAATTAATAAAACGTGCACGTTTTCTTGGCCGTGATAATTCGTGCGCACGTTTTCCTTTCGTTCAAAATGAACTTCATAATATGACCTAAATTGTCATCCTCATGACGGGAAGATGGTTCGCCCTCAGCATCCTTTTTAATGTGCTTACACTCCAGATGATGTCATGCTGGGCAGCTGGAGTTCTCTGTATGTCCTTGTGCACCCAAACCATGATGATACACTCTGACCAGATCCATTTCTAATGGGGAAATGTATTATACTGTCTCCTGGTTTGTTGGCTAATAGCCAACATTTATGTGTCAAGACAATATTGAGTGCACGTTTTACAAATTGTGGCCATGTTTAAGTAGATCATGCCCGTTTTACTCAAACGATGCTTAAAACGTGCGCACATTCTCTCCACATGCAAAACATTTTGCGATGACACTTCCAGGGCTCCGTAAAAATGCCTGTTTTTACAAATAAAAAAAAATGGAATATTTTACAAAAGCACATTTTCCATAAACAAACACACGACACGTCACATTAATGTGTTGGTTTACATAATGAATGACTCAAGCAATCAGTGTTTAGCTGAGGCACATTTTACCCAGAATCCTTTGCAATCTGTCTGTTTGTTACAAAACTTAAGAATTAGTGCATTATTCAACATTAAAAGATATGTTATATTTTAACTTTGTACAAATGACAGAATTGACATTAATGGAGTTATTCTCTCAGTATTAATTTTATTTATACACCAAACCACAACTCAGCATTGCTTTATTTTCCAAGACCTCCGCCTGACGGGAGCGTTGTGACTGGGTAGAAAGCTGAGCTTTGCGGCTCCTCTCAGCTTGTTTCTGTGCTGGAAGCCATGTAGTAAACAAGAGCTCCCAGCAGGGGGCAAGATGTTCAAAGACAGAAGTGCGGGCTTATTGTATTGGTCTGTTGTCACTTTTGATGCTACTAGAAGCGATTGTGGTGTTAAAACTCAAATTCAGCTTGGTAGTAGTTGCAAATGTACCAGAGACAATACTGGAATTTATCGTTATCTGTAACTTTCGATACATTTTTGGGTGGTTTATTGTTTTATCTTTATCAAAGATAACTTTTCAGTTATCTGATTATCTGTTATCGAAGTTAATTTTTTGGTTATCTGTGCCCACCACTGAGCTGGGTGTACATCAAACATCTCATGAAGTGATTGTAAGCAGTACTCAAACAGGTGGCATTTAAGCAGCTTCCAGAATAACAATTCATATGGGGCCTAAGTGATAACGAATGCCATTGGTGTTTTGACAGTAGCGAATATGCAGCTAAACTCTGTTGTTGAGAACATTTTTAATAGGCCCAGTGCTGTATATTTTTTTACAGTTTGTATGAGTATTACAGGGCTGTCCCTGAAACCCCTATTACACAGGATGCCTTTCTATTACAAATCGCCCACGATCTAAAAAAAGGGATGAAACTGCTTATTCCGGCTTGTCTCCAACAGGCTGGCTTATACGAGGGTAGGCTGAAAAGTTCTAAGGCTCCCCATGAAGAAGTAATGCATTAACTGCATTATAGTGAGCCTTAGAACTTTTCAGCCTACCCTCGTAAATTGCAGACCTGGCAACTTGCCCAAAAACAAGAATAAACAGCTGCGCCCTCACCCTGAACTGCAACAAATGCTATTGACACACATATTGCTATAAATGTGCCATCACATGATTAATTTGTTTTTGTTTATAGGAAACATTTTCATTCCATTAGTGTTCAAAAAGAAATAATGAGTATTTCCAACTTTCTCCAAGCATGATCTGAATGAATGCTGATCAGTGGTGGTAGTAGAAATGTATTTATTCTGAAAGGGTTATATATAACATTAAAATAATAGTGGCAGGTGCTCTGCACTCGACCTGACCTCTACCACCATCATCATTTGAGGATAGCCCTGTATTAATAAATGAAGTTTACCAGAAAAAACCCCATGAACTATTGATTCATACCGTCTGCAATGAAACAAAAGTCAAAGGAAAAGTAAATAAAAGAATTATTCATTCAATCATTTTCTGAGTCCATTAATTCCGATTACAGGTCACTGGACGATACCTCATTGCTCTTTGGTCAAGAGGCGGGGTACGCACGGGACAGGCTGCCAGTTTATCACAGGGCATGCAAGAAACACTGCTTTTTTTTTTTTTCTTTCAATGCATTTTCCATATTGTCCCAACCATTTCTGATTTTGGATTGTAGTATAAATATAAAAGGAAAATTATGTTTGTTTTAGAAATTTGGCATCAATCAGATATGCAACGAAAACATGACCATTATTCTTGAGATCAAGAAATAATAATGTATGGTGAGATTTTATTATGGCTGACAGTTTACTGATAAAGTTCTTACTATTGACTGAGCCACAAACAAGTGTTTGTATAATATTCAGATCACCTAACCACAGAATCATTATCACTATCAGTGACAGTGGAAGTCCCCTCCCTTTGTCGTACTTCTTCCTCACTACACATTGCTCTCAGCAGCTTGTGGATAATGTCATAAGAGGAAACTCTTAGGAACTTTACAGTGGCTTAGGAGAACTAAATATAAAGCATCTGGAATTCCCTTTGCGATCAATAAAATATCTATCAACCTTTTTACTTACGTTGCAACAGTAATGAGCAGCATGTAGGTGACTCTGAAGAGAATGTACGAGCTGTAACACAGCCAGATGTTCCTCAAGGTAACCATGACAAAAACACACATTGCCATCAGTAGGGAGAAGACACACAGGGAGAGTTCCCCCCACAATGCCCAGCGGACTGGAACACAGCCAACCAGAAGTGCTGTCAGTGCCCCTGAGGATCAGACAAGATAAAGTAACATTAATACACATCCGGTGTGTAGTGAGTACCCTGTATGGCAGCACCCTGACATTGGGGTGAATGTGAGGCATTATTTGTAAAGCGCTTTGAGTGTCTAATGCCTATGGAAAAGCGCTATATAAACGCAGTCCATGTACCATTTATTCACTTTCAACTTTGGAAAGAAAAAAAAAAAAAAAAAAAAAAAACATTTTTTCGTTAGTTCAGTTCAGCACATGGCTGCATTTTCTGGCTTGCAGCAGATCGTTACTTTCGGAAGGTGAGGATGGACTGGCCAAATCACTCCCGTCACTGTCTGTACTCTGTACTCGCTACTAGAGTTGAGTGATGTTTCCTTAATTGGAAAAAAATATGTCTGCAATAAAACATCACGATGAACACTGAAATTAGGAGAGCTGTCTGTGTACAAACTTTATTTTATGCTTTTTAAAATGTCTAGAAATTTAACAAATTGATACGTTTTTGTCATTACTAATTTATCTTAATGGGCTGAGCAACAGGCACCTCATCTGATTTTCTAAAGCAGTTGTTGCCTGCTGGCATTCAGCGAAGCAGTCCTCCTCCTCCTCCATGGGGGTGTGCAACATGATGGGTCTCTGTGAACTAACCAGCAGGACAAACCACTCCAGTGTGCCAATCTGCCCACCTCACAGCATGTCTATGCAGTTTCACATACCAATAGACTTGCTGCCATCTTTTTTGGGCATTGTTTCCATGACACTCCTTAAAGTACACGGCCATCAGTACTCAATTTTATATCCAAGGAAATCCTCAGCTGGAAACAAAAATGTTTTACATTACTGCATAAGGATAATGGAAAGAGTGCGTGTGTGGTGGGGTGGAAGACATGGCATCATGATGTTTGCTCCACATTGTGGTATTGGTCAGCAATCGCCGATGGACAATGGTATCGTCCAGTCGTACAAGCTTACTCTGTACCACATTCTCCCGTACTTTGAATAGTTGACCTAAAGTATTTAAACTCAGTGTTCAATGCTTCTGCTCACTGCAACCTATTCCACTGTAAATATTCCGCTTTGCCTCATTATTCACCCAAATGTACCATCTAAAGTTGGAGAGATGTTGGCAGGTGCCCATCAATTTAAGGTCTGCATGCATCAGGGCCAGAAAGCTCACCAAGCAGTGTGGACAGCGTCTCTACATAGCCATTGTAGATTTCATAGTCCTGGGATGGACGAATATTTTCCCACAGCACTTGAACATAGTTGATGACCAGGAAGTAGCCACAGGTAGCCAGTGCCCACCACAACGACCAGGCCAGCAGAGAAGGACATCTATAGCACTGCAGGAAGTCATCCAGCAGCATCCGCAACACCTTCATAAGCACATTGCTCCATTTTTCTCCCACTGAGCCTCTGCACTCCTACAAGGTGATGCAGGGAAGAAAAATACCAAAGTGAATCAGTTCTTACTAATGAATGACTCAAATAACCATGGAAAAGTCTCATCTTTCATAATATGAAATGGAATATCTTTAACAGAGTTTTTAAAACTATAAATGTGAAGTGCTGGTAGCACCTGTAAATGTCTTCTTCATGATGGTTTGTATAGACATCCTCTTTCTCAGTGACAGATTGCACCCGTGGCACACTACGCTGGTTTTCGCTGGTAACGATGCATCACATATCACCTAAAAATCCATATAATTGTGTGCCTATTGAATCAATTCTGATGAAAAATGAATTGCGTTGCTCTTGCGCACACACACAGATGAAGTTAGTTGTAGGTTGTTGTGAAATAACCTAAAAACTTTACCATGCTACACCAAAGATGCCCCTTGTCATGTAGAGCACAGCTTTAACACTTCACTTTCACAAAAAGTTGTACTGAATTCCACCGATATGCAGCTGAATGACACCAATGATATTTTATAACATTATTAATGTGAAATTCCAAGATGCAATCCAACCACATAAAATGATAAGCATTGCATTTCTCCTGAATGGAGCTGGGCTGAGCTGATGACCAATAAGAGTACACCTTTTTATCATGTGACACTTTTGAAGTGCCCAATCAGTCCCTGATTGGGCAAGTTCTCCTACTTAGAAAGATGAGAGGGGTCTGTAATTTTCATCATAGGTACACTCAACTGTGAGAGACAAAATGAGAGAGAGAGAAAAAAAAAAAAATCCAGAAAATCACATTGCAGGATTTTCAAAGAATTTATTTGTAAATTATGGTGGAAAAGTATTTGGTCACCCACAAACAAGCAAGATTTCTGGCTCTCACAGGCCTGTAACTTCTTGCTCGTCTGTCCTCCACCTGTTACCTGTATTAATGGCAGCTGTTTGAACTCGTTATCTGTATAAAAGACACCAGTCCACAGTCTCAAACAGTCAGACTCCAAACTTAACTATGGCCAAGACCAAAGAACTGTTGAAGAACACCAGGAAGAAAATTGTAGATGTGCACCAGGCTGGGAAGACTGAATGTACAATTGTCAAGTAGGTTGGTGTGAATAAATCAACTGTGGCAGCAATTGTAAGAAAATGGAAGACATTCAAGACCACTGATAACCTCCCTTGATCTGGGGCTCCATGCAAGATCTCATCCTGTGAGGTCAAAATGATCATGAGAACGGTGAACAAAAATCCCAGAACTACAGGGAGGGACCTGATGAATGACCTGCAGAGAGCTGGGACCAAAGTAACAAAGGCTACACACTATGCAGAGAGGGACTCAAATCCTGCAGTGCCAGGCGAGTCCCCCTGCTTAAACCAGTACGTGTCCAGGCCCGTCTGAAGTTTGCCAGAGAGCATATGGATGATCCAGAAGAGGATTGGGAGAATATCATGTGGTCAGATTAAACCAAAATAGAACATTTTGGTTAAAAACTCAACTTGTGTTTGGAGGAAGAAGAATATTGAGTTGCATCCCAAGAACACCAAACCTACTGTGAAGCATGGGGGCGGAAACTTCATGCTTTGGGGCTGTTTTTCTGCAAAGGGGACAGGACGACTCCTCCTTGTTAAGGGAAGAAAGAACGTGGCCATGTATCATGAGATTTTAAGTAAAAACCTCCTTCCATCAGTGAGAGCAATGAAGATGCAATATGGCTGGGTTTTCCAGCATGACAATGATCCCAAACACACTGCTTGGGCAATGAAGGAGTGGCTCCGTAAAAAGCATTTCAAGGTCCTGGAGTGGTCTTGCCAGTCTCCATACCTCAACCCCATAGAAAATTTGTTGAGGAAGTTGAAAGTCCATGTTGCCCAGCAACAGCCCCAAAACATCACTGCTCTAGAGATCTGCATGGAGTAATGGGCCAAAATACCAGCTGCTGTGTGTGCAAACCTGTTGAAGACTTACAGGAAACGTTTGACCTCCGTCATTGGCAACAAAGATTATGTTACAAAGTACTGAGTTGAACTTTTGTTACTGACCAAATACTTATTTTCCACCATAATTTACAAATAAATTATTTAAAAATCTTACAGTGTGATTTTCTGGATTTTTTTTCTCATTTTGTCTCTCACAGTTGAGGTGTACATATGATGAAAATTACCGACCTCTCTCATCTTTCTAAGTAGGATATCTATTTGTCGTTGATTTGGCTGCTCCCATTTGTGTGGGGTCGCCATAGCAGATACAGCCAGATCCGCATTGGTATTTGGCAAAGGTTTTACGCTGGATACCCTTCCTAATGCAACTCCAATTTTACCTGGAGAAACACACACAGCCGCTGTTGTTCTGAAGAGGTCTCCCATCCAAGTACTAACCAGACCCCACACTGCTTTAGCTTCTGAGATCTGACGGGATCAGGCTCACACAGAGCAGACTGGATGCCATTTTTCAGTCAATTTATACACAGCTTATTCCGTTTAAAAAAAAAAAAAAAAAAAGACAGAACATTATATCGTGAACTCAAATCATGAATCATATAGAATCGGGACTGAATCTTTACACACCTAGGGTTTAACTAAAGTAGACAAACTGAGCATTCAGCCTAGAAATGGTGAATGGGTGGACCTGAAACACCTAAGGACCTAACGACCTGGGCCTGCCCTGAAAGACCAGCTGACATAGAAGGGAATGAGACAGAACCAGTCAGCCAAATTTCTGGTCCCATTATTTACAGTTCTTGACATCCACCTTTTATTTTTACAAAAAGCCCCACAAGTTTGTCAGATGTTGCAGGAATGTGACCATGAAGACCTTGAAAGGAACAGATGTCGGGGTTATCAATCTCAACAGGACAGCTGTGGTCTGGACACGCAACTTCGAAGCAGTTAGCATGGCTAGCTATTAGCAATGTCTATGCTTGACAGCTTATTGATTGTAGCTCGACAAATGAGGATCAAAAGACACAAAGACGACGATAATCGTATATTTAATGAAAATCACGTGAAATTTTGAAATACTGCGGCATACAAAGCCACTCCTTGCTATGACTATTGTGTGTCGCTTCAGAAGTAAAATCTTGTGTTACAAAGTATATATTTATTATTTGTTACATAGTTTGTCCAGCCTGGTTTACACTTACTGGATGTATTTTTAAACACTGTATCAGGCAGAGCACAGCTAGATAAACGACTGACTTAAATCTCTTCAAAATAAGGCAAATAACGTGTATCCTACGGTGGCCTGGGTGTGATAATATGTGCTATTAAGCCCCCATCACACATAGCAAGACTGTGGAGGAGCCAACGCAGTCAGAAGGAAAAGAGGTGTGGCCAGCCGTGGTCCGAACACATCCGGACTGTCTCATCCACACCTGTATGATGGCATCCAAAGTGTAGGTACACAACAGGTGGATGACACAGATTGCTGTCAGACTGCCCGATCTCCAAATGTCTGCATGGCAGACCAGAAAGTTGTTTTCCTCATGTGCATGTACGAGAATGTGCCACACACATGCGTGGGGCTGTAATTATCACTCAGCCATGTGTGTGTGTGTGCATAACACTGCATGGGCCACAAAGCCCCTCAGATGGAGCACATTTCCAGCCCTTCATATCGATATGGGGGCGGGCTCCCTCATGGAAGCTGCTGTGTTGCAACCACTGAACTCGTGTAGAGTTCAGTGGTTGATACAGTAACCCAAAATAGACTTAGTCCCCTGTGTCACATTTGCACCCGGATGACCGAAGGGAGGAAAAAAAAAAAAAAAAAAGGAATCAGTGGTTGCTCCCCTATATGCTACTGCTGTTACTGCAGGCTAACAAGTTTGAGAACACCTAATTTTTATGAAGTATAGAGGATTGGTTATTGCAATAGAAGGCAAAGAGTGTGAATCCCAATTGCTAAAGAAGTGAAAATGTATCCTTGTTGAATGGAACATTCCATCTTTCACCTCATGAAATATTCTTATTATTGCACAAATGAGAAAAAAAAAACAAAACATTCATTATTTGTTTTATATAACACCTAAAATAGATCCTTGTCATTTCACATTTATAAACAAGAGAAAAGGCACTTACATTTTGGTGTGCGTCACTTGAGGTCAAGGGGCTCCAAACAGTGCAACAATTTTGGATTGCTATTTAAAGTTCATACTTTAACACTCAAAAATCCAGCCTTTTCTCCCATCTCCTATTCTGACTGGAGGGTGCCAAATGGCGCTGCTGGGGTAATTTACAACTCATTAGGCCACCTTTTCCTATGTACCTGTTCTTATGTTTCTTATGTAAGTGCAGAATGACCGGCAGTTTGAGCCTGTGAGAATGTTGTTTTTTTTTAAAAAGTGGTGCAAAAGCTTTTATTGAATTAGAAAAAGTAGCCAGTATAAATCAAAGAATAATACAGGGTCAATGTACAAGCCTCATCTACAAAATGTCTGAATTTGCTGATGAATCAAAATGTTACTGTTTTTTTGTGGTGGATAAAACTAACGTGTTGTTTCTGGTTCAAATTCTCATCCAGTACAATGCCTAAAAATTTGACATGGGATAAATTGAATTTTCTTCAATTGAAACTCTACAACCCCTGGCAAAAATTATGGAATCACCGGCCTCGGAGGATGTTCATTCAGTCGTTTAATTTCGTAGAAAAAAAGCAGATCACAGACATGACACAAAACTAAAGTCATTTCAAATGGCAACTTTCTGGCTTTAAGAAACACTAAGAAATCAGGAAAAATTGTGTCAGTCAGTAACGGTTACTTTTTTAGACCAAGCAGAGGGAAAAAAAAAAAATGGAATCACTCAATTCTGAGGAAAAAATTATGGAATCATGAAAAACAAAAGAACGCTCCAACACATCACTAGTATTTTGTTGCACCACCTCTGGCTTTTATAACAGCTTGCAGTCTCTGAGGCATGGACTTAATGAGTGACAAACAGTACTCATCATCAATCTGGCTCCAACTTTCTCTGATTGCTGTTGCCAGATCAGCTTTGCAGGTTGGAGCCTTGTCATGGACCATTTTCTTCAACTTCCACCAAAGATTTTCTATTGGATTAAGATCCGGACTATTTGCAGGCCATGGCATTGACCCTATGTGTCTTTTTGCAAGGAATGTTTTCAGTTTTTGCTCTATAGCAAGATGCATTATCATCTTGAAAAATGATATCATCCCCAAACATCCTTTCAAATCTCATTGGAACGGCACCAAACAAAAGTTCCAGCATCATCACCTTGCCCAATGCAGATTCGAGATTCATCACTGAATATGACTTTCATCCAGTCATCCACAGTCCACGATTGTGTTTCCTTAGCCCATTGTAACCTTGTTTTTTTCTGTTTAGGTGTTAATGAGGGCTTTTGTTTAGCTTTTCTGTATGTAAATCCCATTTCCTTTAGGCGGTTTCTTACAGTTCGGTCACAGATGTTGACTCCAGTTTCCTCCCATTCGTTCATTTGTTTTGTTGTGCATTTTCGATTTTTGAGACATATTGCTTTAAGTTTTCTGTCTTGACGCTTTGATGTCTTCCTTGGTCTACCAGTATGTTTGCCTTTAACAACCTTCCCATGTTTGTATTTGGTCCAGAGTTTAGACAGCTGACTGAACAACCAACATCTTTTGCAACACTGCGTGATGATTTACCCTCTTAAGAGTTTGATAATCCTCTCTTTTGTTTCAATTGACATCTCTCGTGTTGGAGACATGATTCATGTCAGTCCACTTGGTGCAACAGCTCTCCAAGGTGTGATCACTCCTTTTTAGATGCAGACTAATGAGCAGATCTGATTTGATGCAAGTGTTAGTTTTGGGGAAGAAAATTTACAGGGTGATTCCATAATTTATTCCTCAGAATTGAGTGAGTCCATATTTTTTTCCCTCTGCTTGGTCTAAAAAAAGTAACCATTACTGACTGCCACAATTATTTTTCCTGATTTCTTATAGTGTTTAAAGCCAGAAAGTTGTCATTTGTCATGTCTGTAATCTGCTTTTTTCCTACAAAATTAAACAACTGAATGAACATCCTCCGAGGCCGGTGATTCCATAATTGTTGCCAGGGGTTGTACAATATAAATATTCATCAGATGTGTCTGTTTATTAACAAAAACATGTTCTCACCTTTATGTTTACCATTAGCATTTAGAAATTTGTTCATATTAAATTCCAAGATTCATTCATGTAAAACAAAACAGAATAGTCATCTTCACCTTCCTTTCTATAAAACTAAACATGGTCTGTTTTCCATCAGATATTGTCGTACAAATATGGAATGATAAAAGAAATGTAACAGAGAGCTCATCATCACTGCAAACTTTTAAAAGAAAACTGCCTTTACATTTAATTCATGAAGCTTAGTTTTGTTTTTTAAGTCTTAAATTTTTTTCAGGTTTTTTTGTCTTTTATTTGTATGCATGCATAACAGGGACTGTTCCGACTTTCTCAAAGTCAGAATGCAAGCTTGAGCAGAAAGCTCAAACTGCTGGTCACTCTGGTACTGCCACATTCAGATCTAATGGCTGAACTTACTTAGGAAACATAAGAACAGGTACATAAGAAAAGGTGGCCTAATGAGTTGTAAATTACCCCAGCAGTGCCATTTGGCACCACCTTGGTCATGAAAGGAAGAAGTGCCATTTGGCACCACTCTGGTAGTTCTAGTGTTAAATAGCAATCCAATCCAAAACTGTTCTCAGTAAAGTTACAAAAACAGATAGTTCAAAAACAATTCCGACAATGTAATCCGTACCTGATGCCGTGCACTGACTTCGTGTACAGACTGTCGTCTGCTTTCCTTAGTCCAGTGAAAAATCGCAACAGAAATTTATCAAGCTCTTCATCTGACAGCACTTGTATTTCAGCTATAGACATCCCAGCGAAAACTGCAAATGGCTCCAGACGGCTTACGGTGTAATGGATTTGTTTTATTGTGTTAGAAGAAGGAGAACCATCAATAAGCTGGTTCTGTCACCAAAACAAACCCCGTCATGTTTGTGTTTAAGTGTGAGT
Organism: Thalassophryne amazonica; assembly: GCF_902500255.1. Lineage (NCBI taxonomy): Eukaryota > Metazoa > Chordata > Actinopteri > Batrachoidiformes > Batrachoididae > Thalassophryne > Thalassophryne amazonica. The sequence goes on along the minus strand of NC_047103.1, from coordinate 110,564,279 downwards.
GTGCGGCGGCGTGCAACAGTACAAAATGTATAGAATCAAAATGGCAAATGGTACGAATGATCAATATCACATGACATACAAACCACCAATCAAATGACAAGAATCTAGGCGTTATATAAATAACACTAAATCCTACACCGTGTAGCTTTAAAATTAGACTTGTGTCCATGCCTGTCTGTATCCTGGGAGTGAGCCAAACAATGTGACATGTAGTTAAAATAAATAAAATGGCACTACATTTCAAACACACTCAAGCAGTTTCATAAAACTTTTTTTTTCCATTTACCATGTAAACATCTTTGTAAAGCTGCATTTTGCCTTCTGAATCTTCAAGATTGTCCACAGAGGATCCACTGTGACTGTGTGGCCTTCCCTCCGCCATGCCTGGACTCTTATGGAAAAACAAGCTGCTCTTAGGCATGGGAAGAAACCAGGAAGCAACAAAGGCCACTGCAGCTGATGCCAAAGTGGTGACGAAAAGATGCAGCATTGCTACGTTGAACACTGAGAGGAGAAGCTGACCAGCCAGCGAGCCAGCTGCTGAACCAAAGAGAGTGACACTGCGGCAGTAACTTGTCACTCTCTGGTAGTGCACAGGGTCCACCACACTGTAGATGTAGGAGTAGTAGGCCACCTCAGAGGCTGTGGCCAAACCAAACACAAATTCTAAAACCTGCATGGCCAGCATTCCCTGGGCCTTCAGCAGCATAGTATAGGTGATGACCAAACTAGCAGACTGCAAGATCAACACAGGCTTATAACAGAGGTAGTCAGTGGCGAGAAAGATGGGGAACAGCAACACCAGGTAGGAATATGTCCATACTGGGTAGATTTCATTGACAACCTGTAGAGGTAAAAGGACAACACACATAAACAGTCATCATAACAACAACCTTTAATGCCCATCTTTTTTCCTCTATATCAGCTACTTTGAGGTACTTATTTAAGGACTAGCTGAGTTATCCGTTCTACGCAGGGGTAATAGAAGAATTTTAGCCATGTTATTGTGTATTTCATTGTATATTTCATGTCACTTTAGTTAAGGTGTAGTACGTTGCACTGCATTGTGTGTATGTTGTCACGATTAATTTTCATAGAGCAATTTGTGACATTTGAAGAAATGAGAATCGTCCTCCATTCTGTTCACACAGCTCCAAATGCTGCGCGTCTCTCTGCCGGGTCAAGTTGGAATGATAGAGTCCAGTTGGAATTAATAACTTCAAAGCAAAACACCGTTTAAATCAAATGACACCTCTTTCTGAATGTTGTAATACAAAGTGCAATCGATCAAAACGTTTTTTTTCCTCCCCAAATGAGACGTCCTGCGCTGACGTGCAGCAGCAGGCTGAGCTCAGCTCAGAGGTACTGAGAGACATTCATGCCAAAATGTCTGAAAGGAAATGCTTTTGACAAAAACTTCAGATTTTATTTATTTTTTATTTATGTCCAGAGATCAAGGATCCAGTGACCAATTTAAAATGTTGATATAGAAAACCTGTAAAGCCGACTTTTAGTACACAGAAAATTCACAAGAGGTATCGATAAGGGAATTGATAAGGAATCGGATCAATAATGGCATCAATAGATAAAATCTTATCAATACCCATCCCTATCTGTAGCTGCCTGTTATACAGAAACTATGGGCTAAACTATGGTTCGCCAATCGGATGCAGAGTTTTACCAACTCTGCATCAGTTTGTTTCTCTTCTTCACTGATGTTAAAAGATGACAGCTTTCTTAAACAAAAGAAATGCTGATACCCTTTTTTGTATACAGCTTTACAATCTATCGTAGTCCCCAGGTACTTATATGATTGCACAAATTCCACCTTCTGACCCTTAATGACTGTGGCCTCAGGTGTATCGGTTTTTTTTCTGAAATCCACAATCATATCTTTTATCTTTAAAATATTCAGCTGAAGGTGGGACTATTCACACCACCTGACAAAGTGATCAACAACAGGTCCATGGCTGGGTTCATTATGCTGAAATACTGTAAACTAACAATGGCAGAGTCATCTGCATATTTTAAAACTGTTCTCTTCTCATGCATGCTCTGACACATATTTGTGTACAGGATTTAAAAAAACCAAGGGACAAAACACACCCTTGTGGTGAACTAGCTGACAACACCACTTGGTCAGATAAGACACCATTAAATCTGATCCATGTTCACTCATGCACTACATGCCATCTGTCCTGCAAGAACAAATTGCATGTATCTGTATATACAGTTGTATGAAGGAGTTTGGGCACCCCTGATGATTTCCATGATTTTCCTTTCTAAATCATTGGTTGTTTGATCAGCAATTTCAGTTAAATATATCATATAACAGACAAAAGCAGTGATATTTGAGAAGTGAAATGAAGTTTATAGGATTCACAGAAAGTGTGCAATAATTCTTTAAACAAAATTAGGCAGGTGCATAAATTTGGGCACCCCAACAGAAAAAATACATCAATATTTAGTAGATCCTCCTTTTGCAGAAATAACAGCCTCTAAACGCTTCCTATAGCTTCCAATGAGAGTCTGGATTGTGGTTGAAGGTATTTTGGACCATTTTTCTTTACAAAACATCTCAGGTGTGTTGGTTTCCAAGCATGGACAGCCTGCTTAAAAATCACACCACAGATTTTCAATAACATTCAGGCCTGGGGACTGAGATGGCCATTCCCCAACGTTATACTTGTTCCTCTGCATCAGTGCCTTAGCAGTGTTTAGGGTCCAGGCATCGACATTAACGCTTGTCCGAGACAAGTGTAAAATGTGATCGGACAAGCAATATGCTCTAAATCGTTGTCCGACCGGACAAGTGGCATTTTTTTTGGTGTTTTTTTTTTTTTTTAAAGTGTTCAAATTCTTTATTTTCATCGCTCAGAACCAAAATACCTGACCGCCACCTTTTTGTTTTCTTGTTTACATCACGTCTCGTCTCGCACCTCGCGAGAAAGCGTCTTCAGTTTTTCCTGCCACTCTCTATGCAGGGGACAATCGGAAAACATGATATCAATGTGTGCGCAAGACCACTGTATGGAGTGTGCGTTCGTAGTAGAGGCTGACATTTTTTCGGGAATCCCACGGGTCACGGGATTCCCGTGGGAGTCCTACGGGATAGGAGTCAACTTTGCTATTTATCACGTGATTGGGACGGTACTGGATTAAAAATTCATGGGAGCACGAACCAAGGTTTTAGGCAGCGAGCCGTCCTGCTGTCATTTGAGCGGTCAATTTTCGAAAAAGACGCCGAAAAAATAGCAGGCGGCTTTGCTTAAAGCAGTCTAAAATTAAGACTGGGTCCGATCATTGCAGCCGTGTGCGCGCGCTCGTGAGTCGGCTGGCTGCAAGGAGGGAGAGGGGCGGGGAGCACGCAGAGTGTAAAGCAACACAAACTAAACTGTGGCACTGCCTTTGTTTCTCTCTGGACTGTTCTGACAGTGCGTTCTGTTCACACCGTGTGCGCGTTATACAATTATACTAAAATTATGAGATGAAATAAATTGGTCAAAATTCCTTAAAATGAGAATATATGAATGAACAAAATAAAAATCACACGTGATTTAAAAAAACAAAAACAAAAAAACATGATGTGGAGAAACTGCAGTGATGTTCAGAAGCAGAAATCACATAAACCAGCTGAGGACTCTGAACTTTAACAGGCTGTTATTTTCCATAAATATTTATTTTAGATGGCTTAATGTAGTTGTTTAATGTTCAAGCACAAAATGTGACTGAGGAGGAGAAAAAAAAAAAAAAAGAGGAAATGAACTCTAGTCAAAATAAAAATACAAGCTGATTTTTATTTTTCAAAATTCTTAGGCTGCAGTTCTGAGTTTCATTTATTTCAAAGTAAGTTACCGCTTATTTTCAAAAATCATGAGTCAAATCAGTCTGCATTGTTCAGTTTTTCCTGCATGTTTGTGTATTTTTTCCTTCTTTATAAAGAGTTTGGTTTTTGAGCAGCCGGTCTGCTCTGTGTCGCCAGATCCCGTCAAAATTAAGTCAGAGACAAGTCAGAGCAAAGTATATGTAATAAATATTTAATTTGAATCTCACTCACGGCTTGTCCGGACAACCAGCTTTTCCTATAGGAAAAGTAAACTGCCAGGGTTACTTGTCCTATGGACAAGTACATTACAAAGCTTAATGTCAATGCCTGGGGTCGTTGTCTTGTTGAAAGATCCAGCCCCAGCACAGCTTCAACTTTGTCACTGATTCTTGAACATTGTTCTCAAGAATCTGCTGATATTGACTGGAATCCATGTGACCCTCAACTTTAATTCCCAGTACCTGCACTGGCCACACAGCCCCATAGCATGATGGAACCACCTCCAAATTTTACTGTAGGTAGTTTTTTTGGGGGGAATGCTGTGTTCTTTTTCAGCCATGCATACTGCCCCTTGTTATGTCCAAATAACTCAATTTTAGTTTAATTGGTCCACAGCACCTTATTCCAAAATGAAGCTGGCTTGTCCAAATGTGCTTTAGCATACCTCAAGCGACTGTTAGTGGCATGTACACAGAAAAGGCTTCCTCGGCATTGCAGCATCATACAGCATCTCTTTGTGCAAAGTGCGCTGTATAGTTGAACAAGACACACTATCTGCAGCAAGATCATGTTGTAGGTCTTTGAAGCAGGTCTGTGGGTTGACTATGACTGTTCTCACCATCCTTCACTTCAGCTTATCTGAGATTTTTCTTGGCCTGCCACTTCGGGCCTTACCTAGTACTGTGCCTGTGGTCTTCTATTTCCTCACTATGTTCTTCACAGTGGAAACTGACACCTAAAATCTCTGAGATAGCTTTTGGTATCCTTCCCCTAAACGATGATGTTGAACAATCTTTGTTTTCAGGTCATTTGAGAGTTGTTTAGTGGCTCCCCTGTTGCCACTCATTTGAAGAGATGCAAAGAGGGGAAACATTTGCAAATGGCCACCTTAAATACCCTTTCTCATGATTGAATTCACCCGTGTACGGAGGTCAAGGGTCAATAAGCTTACCAAACCAATTTTGTTTCCAATAATTAGTGCTACATGTATTCAAATCAATAAAATGACAAGGGTGCCCAAATTCATGCACCTGATGATCCAGACATCCAATGATTTATAAAGGAATATCATGAAAATTATCAGGGGTGCCCAAACCTTTGCATACAACTGTAAATGGTTCTGCCAGTTTGGCATTTACCATTACTATATATGCAGACAGAGGGACCAAAAAAAAAAAAGAAAAAAAAAACCTGACCCACTGTGTCCGCTTGGTTAAAATATCAAGAATCCAGCCAGCAAGATTATTACTAGGGCCGGGCAAGTTAATGCATTATTATCGTGTTAACATTAATTATTAGTAGTATTTATAGAGCTCCTGGCTCAAAAATTGAAGAATTTCAAAATTGGGTTGATAAATATTTTTCACAGATGGGTAATAAGCGAGTATTTTTCTGTGGAGATATAAATATTGATCCTTTAAATCTGCATCAAAATAAAGGGACAGATGATTTCAATACTACTTTGTACAGTTTAAATTTATATCCAAAAATAACTAGGCCTTCAATATCAAAACAATAAGTGGTTTATTGATCAGTGATATCAGTGACCACTTACCAATTTTTATAGTAACAGAGCTGAATTTGAATACTAAATGGAAGGAGAAAATATAATATCAAAAGCGTTTGCAATCTGAAGAAGCTATTACCGCCCTAAAAAATGATTTACGTCTGCAGGATTGGAATTCCATTTATACAGAGAACGATGCTAATTTAGCATATGTTAAATTTGAAAATATATTTCTTTATATAAAAAAACAAAAATTGTCCAATTCTACATTGAAGTTTAAATAAGTATAATGACCATCCATGGATAACAAAGGGACTGCAAAGGGCGTGTAAGAAGAAAAATGTGTTATATAGAGAGTTCATCAGAAGTAAATCAAGAGAGGCTGAGATTAAACATAAGTACTATAAAAATAAGTTAACCATTATGCGGAATTGTAAAAAAAAAAAAAAAAAAATCATACTATGGTAAAATTCTAAATGATAATCAAAATAAAAGGAAACATGGAAAATACTTAATAGTATTTTAAGAAAAACCAAAATCAAAGAATTACCCATCTTACTTTACTTGTAACAATAAAGATGAATATGACATGAACCAAGTAGTGAACAGTTTTAATAAATTTTTTGCTAATGTTGGCCCAGATTTAGCAGCTGACATTCCACATACTACATGGAAAACCAGCAATTAATTGAGAGAAATCCATATACTATGTTTCTTGGCCCTGTTGATGAGAGGGAAATTATTATGGTCGTCAGCACATGTAAAAATAAGAAGTCAACTGATCGTAATGATGTACATATGGCCTTAGTAAAGCAGATAATTCCAGAAATTGCTAAAACCATTAGCATATATATTTAATGAATTATTTCAAATGGGAATTGTTCCAAATGGTATAAAAGTGGGAAAGGTAATACCTCTATTTAGATCTGGTGACAAACATCTTTTTACTAACTACAGGCCTGTGTCTTTGTCACAATTTTCTAAGCTACTGGAAAAACTTTACAATAACAGACTTGATAGGTTTATTGAACTTCACAACCTGCTTGATGACAGTCAATATGGGTTCAGAGCAAATAGGTCCATTGCTTTGGCTTTGTGCAATGCAATCGAAGAGATCAACATGTGGACCAAAGAGAATTAGCAATAGGTCTATTTGTTGACTTTAAAAAAGGCTTTTGACACAATCAATCATAACATATTTAAAAAGTTGGAACTTTATGGCTTTGAACTGGATTAAAAGTTATTTGCAAAACCGGAAGCAGTTTGTTAAAATCGGGGACTGCTGTTCTACATATCTCGGCATTGTTTGTGGGGTTCCCCAGGGCTCTGTGCTAGAACCAAAATTATTTATTTTATATATTAATGTTTTATGTAAAGTTTCCAATGTGTTTAAAGCAGTTCTCTTTGCTGATGACACAAACCTGTTTTGTTCTGGAGAGAATTTGCAGCAATTATTGTTTGATTTGAGAGTTGAAATGATAAGGCTGAAGACTTGGTTTGACATGAACAAACATGTCATTAAATTGGTCAAAAACTAAAATGATGTTATTTGGAAATTATAAACAGGATGTACAAATACAGTTAAATATACTTGGGGTAAATATAGATTGTGTCAAGGAAAATAAGTTGTTAGGTGTGATTAATTAACTGGAAAGCTCATATTCAACATATTCAAAAGAGTTTCTAAAAGTATTGCAATATTGAATAAGGCAAAGTATATTCTGGATGGTAAATCACTACATACTTTGTATTGTGCATTGATTGCACCTTATTTGACATACTGTGCTGACGTTTGGGGCAATAACTATAAAACTACTTTACAATCATTATTCATCCTTCAATTCATAATTCAGGGTTTCGGGATCATACCAATCCGTTGTTTATTAAATCAAAGATATCAAAACTTTATATGATTTCATTTAAGACTGTTCAGTTGATGCATAAAGCAAGAAATAAACAATTACCTCTCAGAATTCAAGAATATTTTACGCTGAGAGAAGGAATGTATAATTTAAGGGGTACATTTTATTTTATAATTTCGGGCGCTAGGACGACTAGGAGGTACTTCTGTGTCTGCATTTGTGCCCCCCCCCCAAAAAATGGAATAATTTACCGGAGAAACTTAAGCAATGTCCAGATATTAACCGGTTCAAACACTTAATAAAGACAAATGGTATTTTCTAGATATGTATTAGTTTAATATGGTTGAGTTGTGTTATATGTAGATGCTGTTGTACTGGAACCTGCGTTTTTTGTGTGAGTTGTCTGGAGAAATATTTGACTTCTTTTATCTGTATCTGTGTGCTGCTGTGTTCAGATTGTGTTGGATATAAATGTCTATGAACAGGCATATATGCCTGTTTGATTTTATACAAGAGGGTAGGTGTGGGTAAGTGTTGCTTCTGCCTACACCTTTAGGCACCATGTATTTGGTTTATTTTCTCATATTTCTTTTCGTCTTTGACTTTTCTGTTAAGAGTTTGGTCATTTGTATATGAGCGAATTTATGTTATGCATGGGTGTCTAATAATAAATAATTAACGCCATCAATTTTTCTATTGCACGTTAACAGAGTTTGTTTTTGTTTTGCAAGTTTGTCGCAAACTGCTGCCATGGACATGGAGAAGGGCACGGAACTCTTACATGGCCATTTTAAAGTGCTTCCAGATGGCGTAGTAGACAGGACCAAAGCCGCTAAAATTCTCCTGCAGTGTGCTCCACACCAAGCGCTGGCGGAGCAAAAAAAAAAAAAAAAAATTCTCCTACAGCTGCTAAAGCTCTCCTTGCAGAGAACTGTGCACTGAGTGTTGGGGATAGGGGAGAGTGGGGCCAGCTACCCCCGGAAGATTTTTATAACCCTCTGAAACACCACTGCCTCCACTTGAGCACCAATTGTGTGAAGGAAAGCCATTTTTTTTTTTAAATCTTTGTTATAATCATACTTTAACACTGGCAGGCCCAGAAATTTTTGTTTCTGCTGCCTGCCCCCTCCTCTTTGCAAAACATGTTAATTCCTGTTAAGGATTTTATATATATATATATATATATATATATATATATGTTATCACTGTTAAACATTTGTACCTTTTGTCTTCTTTCTGATGAGAACAGTGTTGTGCTGTTTTGCACTTCACCCTGAGAACGTACGTGTTATTCAACCTTGTTTTAGCTTTGTCTTCTTTCTCATGAGAACGGAGATGTGCTGTTTTGCACCTGTCTTAATGCAATCCTGAGAATTCAATTTTGTTTTAGCACTCTGGGGTCAATCTGAACTGGGAATGAAGGACTGGATGTACTTATTGTTATAACATAACTTTGTTTTCGTAGCCGCTAACGACTGGGAGTAAAAGAACTGAAGGTTGAATTTTGACTGATTGTGATGCTTAGTGTTCCAGGCAGATGCAAAACAGCTGATAACTGCAACAGACGAACGAGATGTGCTGACCTGAAGTGTTCTTCCTTACAGCTGCACTTGACGTATGCATTTATGTTATGGGAAGAAACTTGTCTTGCGTCATTACCCCCACCCTTAGGACAAGTTTCTTGTTTATGTGATGAGGGCGTCTCTTAATAAAAAGAGCGGAAAAGCAGGCCAGACTTTAGTGTAGCCTTGGTGTACAGCCTGGCCGCACTCCGCGCGTAATATTTGACTTTCTGTCTCACTGGTGTTTCTTGACTCTGTTTGTCTTGTTAAAGGTTTTAAAAATGTTTGGAGGAGAAAATACCCAACATTGACTGGGGGCTACGTCCGGGATCTCAACAATACCGGAGGTGTCCGGCGGAGGTCGTCAAGTCCAGACGTAAATCCTTGGCCAAGGTCCGATCGATCGATTGATCGTGTCTGCAATTGTCGACCACCGTTGGCATCGTCTGGTTGACGAGATTTTCCCGAAGAAGACAGACAGGAAGTCGAGTCAGTGAGTAGAATTTCTTTGTAAATAGTACCGAGTGAGTGGTGATCAGATCACATAAACAGTTAAATTCCGCAAGCGATGATACAGAATCGTCTGTTAATGCAAAGCAGTTAAACTCTGTAAGGAGGGTGCGGACTCCTCTGTTTATATACGCGTACCGGTAGGGGATAAAAGTGATCACATAAAACAGTTAAACTCCGTAAGCGATGGCGTGGAATCGTCTGTTAATGCAAAGCAGTTAAACTCCGCGAGGAGGGCGGACTCCTCTACGGTTGCGAGGGACGCAAGTAGTTAAATTCCGGAAGGAGGATACGGACTCCTCTGTTTTAATACGTAAAGGAAATCCCGGGTAGAAATACGTGCACTGTAAAAAGTAGTTAAATTTGGCAGGGACGGCGGAGTCCCCTAATGCAGGACAGTAGTTAAATTTCACGGGAGGGCGAGCTCCCCTGACATAAGAATGCGCGTACGATTATTAGGAGTGTTTCTATGTGTAAATAGTGTTTTGCGCAAGTGTAAATAACTGTGTGAAAACTGTGTGTGTGTAATACTTTGGACAACGTTAGTGACAACCGTGCGTGTGGAAGCAGCAGGCAAGTGATTCCGCTTCCTACGGGGAGGTGAAAGGAATCAACCACACGACGGCAAATTAATTGTCACGTCCAAAGAAAGTGTGAAAACTTCAGATTTAGAACACCCTAGGTGTGCCCCCATCTGAAGTCCAAATTATAACAAGGGATAATAAAAATGGGGGGTAAGACGTCTATAAATAAGGAAAATTTATCAACTGACGACTGGAAATTTATGGAAGCAAAAAATCCAAAAACAACAAAAAATTGGAGACCTGGATTAATAAACATGACTTTGACGGACGACTGAACCTGATCAGTATACAGAAGCTGAAGAAGGAGTTAGAACGGGAACATAAAGGTGATGAGAAAAAGATGCAGAAAGTAGGGGCAGATTTAGTGGCATTTTGGGAGGAGGAAGCAGAGAACAGACAGAAGGGAGCAGAGAAGCAACGATTAGAGAAAGCAAGGAAAAAGAAAGCTGTAGGTAAGGCAGAAGAAGATGTGATAATTCAGCACAGAGAACCAGAACAACCTCAGCAACCACCGCCGGCTGGATCGTCGGTGACAACAACACCTTTATCTCCTCTACCAGAGGATGACGATGTACCGCCACCACAGTATGATTTGGCAGTAAAACCTAAGGTAAAAAGTGAAAAACCAGAAAAACCAGAAAAACCACAAACACGCAGTCAAGCGAAAGTGCCCACAGCCCCTCCCATGGTGGAACACAGTGACCAGGGAGGTGCCTATCCTATGATAGAAGTACCAAATCCTCGTGCAGGAACAGCAGGACAGCGATCAACCATGCTCGTATATCGAACATGGAATGCTGATGATATCAAAGCAGCAGTCGACATGATACCATCGCCACATGTCGATATTGAGGGATTTATGCAGGATATAGAAAACATTAGAAATTCTTACCACCTTAGTGGACCTGAAGTCCAACAGGTGTGGATGAAAGCATGTGGCCCTAAAATGGAGTCAGATACGCGGAGACTGGAATCCTGCAGACCAGGATGGCGTACCATTGCCACATGATGATCCAGTCTTGAAAACAAGAGTGGAAGCTATGATTACACGTGCAAAAGGTGTGTTAGGACCAAAGATAAATTATACTGAAATTACCAGGACAACTCAGAAAGAAGGAGAGCCATGGATAGAGTTTAGATGCAGATTTGAGAGTGTATTTAGAGTCCATAGTGGCATATTGCCAGGAACACCAGTGTATGAAAACAAATTGAAAAATGTTTCACCTGTGAAGCTGACAATGACCGATTTGATTCATGATGGCAACTCAACAGCTGTCATAACAGTAACAGGTGCCACTGAAGATGTTTTAAAATTGAGATTCACAGGTATGCCATTACATGTGTCACTTTGTAAGCCATATTTGACAGAATGGCAAGAATTGGGACTGACAGTCATAACAGCTTTGTCAGCCACTGATTGGAGCAGAGTTGGACCACGAACGGAGTTCAGTCCATCAACTAAATTGTATAAAGTGCCAGTTAATGTCTCATTGGTGCTGACAGCTGGAACACACATTAATGTGTCCACTTCACAATCCTGAGTGTTTCAGTTGAGTCCTGAAGAGGATGATCTTCTCTCTTCTGTACCATCAGGATTGTGGACAACAGGTCCTTCAGACGTAGGACTGATAAAAAATGCACAACCTGTAGTTATAAGAACAAAAACAGAATACAGACCATGTGTAAGACAGTATCCATTGAAACCTGATGCAATTGAAGGAATCAGGCCAGTAATAGAGAATTTATTAACAGCAGGAGTAATAGTGCCATGTCCAGATTCACCATGTAACACACCCATATTTCCTGTAAAAAAAGGCTCCGCCCTCAGTGGGATGGAGAATGATTCAAGATCTGCAGGCAGTAAATGCTGCTGTAGTAAAAAGAGCTCCATGTGTACCAGATCCGCACACACTGTTAAGCTCATTGAGATTAAATTCTAGTTGTTTTTCTGTAATAGATATCAGTAATGCATTTTTTTTTTTTTTTTCCGTACCAGTACACCCAGATAGTCAATTCTGGTTTGCTTTTACCTTTAAAGGACAACGATATACATTCACCAGATTACCGCAGGGTTACGCAGAGAGCCCAACTATTTATTCTCAAGTCATGTCAGCATGCTTAGCCAATTTTGTTCCACCGGCAGATAGCCAACTATTAGTGTATGTCGATGACATTTGATTGCCTCTGACACACGAGAAAACTGCATAACTGACACAGTAGCATTATTATGTTTCTTATTTGATAATGGCCACAAAGTGAGTAAAAACAAAGTTCAGTTGTGTAGGGATAAAGTAAAATATTTAGGACATGAATTATCAGCCACAGGGCGTACTATCCTGTCTGACAGGAAGGAAGCAATTTTACACGCTCCAAAACCACAAACCAAAAAGCAGATGATGTCATTTTTTGGACTGACTAATTACTGCAGGGCATGGATTCCCTGCTATGCAGAATTGACTAGTCCACTTTCTGATTTGATGTACAAGGATGATATTTCAATGTCAACCGTGTTGGAATGGAACAAAGAAGCTGAGGAAGCTGTTGTAAAAGTAAAACAAACATTAGTGTCATCCACAGTTTTGGCACTACCAGATTATAGTAAACCATTCATTCAAACAGCTGATTGTAAGAATGAGTCCATGACTAGTGTTTTGGTTCAAGTGTATGGCTCAAAATTAAGGCCAGTTGCCTACTACTCATCTAAATTGGATGCAGTAGCAAGTGCTTTACCACCATGCGTACAGGCTGTTGTTGCAGCCTCTATGGCTGTTCAAAGTAGCAGTAATGTTGTTCTATTCCATCAGTTGACACTGAAAGTTCCACATGCAGTTTCTGCACTTCTGTTGCAGACAAACATGAGCCTTTTGTCCCCAGCAAGACATCTTTCGTGTATGTCCTTGCTATTATCACAACCACACCTTACGGTAGAGCGCTGTACAACATTGAATCCATCCACATTGATACCCTTACCTGAGGATGGTGAGCCGCACAATAGTCTTGATGTAGCTACGGTCTGTACGAAAGCACGCCCAGACCTCCAGGACACACCCATCCCAAACAGTACAATTGTGTATGTGGATGGTTCTTCCACTAAAAACGCTTATGGACAAACACAATCTGGATATGTTGTTGTCACAAATTCAGAAGTATTGGATTCTGCTTCATTGCCATCCTCATTTTCAGCACAAGCAGCTGAATTAGTTGCTTTAACTGCAGCTTGCTATCTGTTTAAAGGTACGGCTGTATCAATTTATACAGACAGCCAGTACGCTTTCAGTACGCTGTGAAATTGCCTAACCAAATTGCTATATGCAAATGTGCGGCTCACACCAAAGGCTCTGACAGTGTTTCAAAAGGAAATGACGTTGCTGACAAAACCGCAAAGGCGGCAACAGCTCTTTCTATTTTTCTCCTATATGACACCCCTCCGGATATGACCACAAAAGAAACCCATATTGCCAAAAAATATGTTTAAATGGGCAGCTATTATGAGCCATGGCGTGACGCATGTCTCATCAGGGGGTATGATATCGCAATTGCAATCTATTTTTTGTCTTTATGGGTTCGATGCATATGCAAAACAGCATTGTAGAGCATGCATGACATGTGCAAAACACAACTCACAAGGCAATTTGAGACCCCAAAGAGGCAAATTTCCAACACCACAATATCCCTTTCAAGTGATTCATATGGATTATATACAGCTGAGTAAACATGAAGGGAAGGAATTTTGTTTAGTCATAATTGATGCCTTCTCAAAATGGGTAGAATTGTTCCCTACAAAACATGCAGGTGCACTTACAGTGGCTAAGGCATTGTGCAAAGACATCATTCCATGATTTGGAATACCAGAAACAGTCTATTCAGATAATGGAGCGCATTTTGTTAATACAATAGTGCAATACGTAGGAGAAGCGCTACAGGTCAATCTCAAAAATCATTGTGCTTATCAACCACACAGTGCCGGATTAGTGGAAAGGACAAAGGGCACATAAAAGGGCGCAATAAAAATAAGATTAAGGAAATGTATAGAAGAGACAAAACAAACCTGGATTGAATGTTGGACCTAGTAAAATTGTATATGAGAATAACACCAACACCATCAGGGTTAACACCATTTGAGATACTTTATGGACGACCATATCGTCTACCAATTTTGACATGGATACTAAAACAGCAGATGAGGAACAAACATTAGCAAATTTTATGAAAAAGACATTAACACAGAAAGAGATAACTTAAACACATTTACTGCCGAATAATTTTGATCTTCCACAGGACGGCCTTCCAGTAGTCTAGCCAGGAGACTGGGTGTTCATCAGAGTGATTAAGAGGAAGAACTGGTCCAGTCCTCGTTGGGAAGGTCTATACCGAGTGCTGTTAACAACACCAACTGCAGTAAAGATAGCGGAGAGATCAACGTGGATACATCACTGTAAGATACAGCGTGTGTTGGCGGCCTCCACAGTGTAAGGGGAAGTCTGGCTACAAAGGGAGTCTATTTAATTAGCAATAGATTGTCTCAATGCCAGTGAAGCAGGGAGATCCTTGCACTATTAGGTGAGGTGGTTAACAACACTGTATCCTAGCAATCATGACTGAACTACAGCAGACCCCGGAGCGGCGTGCTCAGCGCCGCCGCTGCCGGACTGTTGGTAGGGCAGCCGGTTGCGTTGTGATCTTAGTGTGTTTCGTGCTCCTCGGATTCCTGGCCTGGTGGTTGACCCAAGAATTGCAGCTCACTGTGGACCGAGCCAGAGAACAACGCAAGCAACGTCAGAAGAGGTTTATTCATAATGTGAACGAGACAGATGGACACCCTCATATATACCATACTAATATGTGGTACAGATATGTTCATTTATTGGCTATGGAATTACGTTACTAATTGTTATGTTTGTTCGCAAATACCTATATCCTCAACACACCCAGCTCTGACAGCTAAACCGTACCCTGCTAGGGTGACAGAATGTCTTATCATACGGATGCATAATCAAACTGTATTTCGGGGGCAGCAGTTCTCAGCAAATCTGATAAGATGTAACACCACTTGCCTCAGTGCAACCACTTATATGATAGGGATTTCAACAGAGGACGTACAAGCGTGCCCAAGTGCTGCTCCATTGACTAGACTGAAGGGAAACGCAAAAATATCATCACGTTAAATTGTCATCACAACGGCCATTCCCAATTTGCTTTTACGGGACAGGGAATAAAAATGTAGGTAAAATTAAGAAACGTCTGTGTACCCAAACGTATGTTTTATCAAATAATTTAAGCCTAACCAAAACATATTATGTGGATGGTACTTATCTTCATCACATTGGACGGGGATGTAATTATACAGGCTCCTGTCCATGGGGAACGGATGAATCATGTGCTTATGTTAGTAAGTTTTTGCTACCACCTGTAAATGGTACTCCGGTGTATGATGACATCTATTGGCTTTATGGTTCCAGACTGTACATGAGTCTCCCACCAAATTGGGGTGGTGTGTGTGCACCTACCCAGGTGACTGACCATACATATGTGGTAGGACCTCCACAGAGAAGAATGGCAGCACCAGACGGAGGAGATTGATATACCCAGATGTGTTACCACATAATCACATGTGGGGCTCGGATGTACTAAAGGACCAAAAAATTGTGGTCTGTAGGAGATAAAATAGCACATTCATTGTTCCCCTGGATAGGAGTGGGAAAAAAATTCATTAATGATTGAAACTCTGAATTATTGATTGGGTCTGTTCATGAATGTAACTAAAAAAAATAGTAGCAGCTCAAAACACTGAAATAGATGCTTTACGTACCATGGTGATGCAAAATCACATGGTTTTAGACTTGCTTACTGGTTCACAGGGAGGAGTTTGTGTTCTGCTGAACACAACATGCTGTACTTTCATCCCAGACTCCATTCATTCAGTGGATATGCAGGACGCATTGGAAGAGCTGAATAAACTTCGTGATGCAATGCATAAAGACACCCTAGCCGTGAACCGGTGGAATCCCTGGTCCTGGTTGACTTCAGGACCATGTTGGCAGTTACTATTGAAAATGGTGACACCAGTTATTATAGTCCTAATTCTGATTGGACTTTGCATGTGTTGTGTGATCCCTTATATCAAAACAATGGTTGGCAAAATGGTGTCAAATACATTTGTACAGTGTAATCTGGCCTTCCAACAAACTATCAAGCATTGAAACAGTCAGACCTTAGTGGAGAAAACTGTAATGACTGTACTGAGAATTATGATGATATTGAAAAGCTCACAACTCCAGTTCAAGCTTGAACTGTTGACGTGATGAGTTAACACACTCTTAGCCTATGAAGCTTTAGCTGAAAAAGTAATAAGACAAGTGGTGTAGTCGAATAATACCAGTCGGTAGGAGTGATGTATGGTGGTGGTGTGGTGATAACAGAATCTTTGACAGACTGCCACAAAATGTGTCAGGTTATTGTGCATTAATATCATTATTGTTACCCATGACCCCTGAAGACGTTACGACATATGCAGCCTCTCTTATTCCTGAGGATTGGCAGAAAGGCATAGCCAGACATAGAGTAAAAAGAGATTGGAAAGGAGTAGGAAATCCAACATATATTGACGCAATAGGAGTCCCCAGAGGAGTGCCTGACGAGTATAAACTGGTTGATCAAATAGCAGCTGGATTCGAATCTCCCATCTGTTGGTGGTGTTCAATTAATAAAAACATGGACAGAATAAACTAAGTTAATAAACTAACTAACTAAGCTGGGTGATGCCTACTATATGTTTAACAGGTGATAAACAGGTGGGAAATGTTAAGGATTTTATATATATATATATATATATATATATATATGTTATCACTGTTAAACATTTGTACCTTTTGTCTTCTTTCTGATGAGAACGGTGTTGTGCTGTTTTGCACTTCACCCTGAGAACGTACGTGTTATTCAACCTTGTTTTAGCTTTGTCTTCTTTCTCATGAGAACGGAGATGTGCTGTTTTGCACCTGTCTTAATGCAATCCTGAGAATTCAATTTTGTTTTAGCACTCTGGGGTCAATCTGAACTGGGAATGAAGGACTGGATGTACTTATTGTTATAACATAACTTTGTTTTCGTAGCCGCTAACGACTGGGAGTAAAAGAACTGAAGGTTGAATTTTGACTGATTGTGATGCTTAGTGTTCCAGGCAGATGCAAAACAGCTGATAACTGCAACAGACGAACGAGATGTGCTGACCTGAAGTGTTCTTCCTTACAGCTGCACTTGACGTATGCGTTTATGTTATGGGAAGAAACTTGTCTTGCGTCATTACCCCCACCCTTAGGACAAGTTTCTTGTTTATGTGATGAGGGCGTCTCTTAATAAAAAGAGCGGAAAAGCAGGCCAGACTTTAGTGTAGCCTTGGTGTACAGCCTGGCCGCACTCCGCGCGTAATATTTGACTTTCTGTCTCACTGGTGTTTCTTGACTCTGTTTGTCTTGTTAAAGGTTTTAAAAATGTTTGGAGGAGAAAATACCCAACAATTCCTCTCCGAATTAACATGCAGCTCAAGTGAACCTGTATGGGCACATTCCAAAGAAACAATAGGCCACATTCATCTGTCGTGTCTGATTGAGCCTGAGTGCAAAAGTATTATTTCAGCTGGAGTCTGCCACCACCATTATTCATTTTGCAGTCAATTTCATTGAGGTCATATCTTATTTCATTTTATATTTTATTTAGCCAACAGTTTTATCCTATTTGTCATAAAAAACACTTATTGTCATAATTGCCTATCATTTTAAGAAGGGCAGAAGCATTTCTGATGAAAAATCCTTCATGAATGGTAATTTAGTTGTAGGCTAAACACCAATTATAATGACAATGTACTGTACTAAGAGCACAATGTCAGAACTGGGATTAGCACCCCCCCCCAACAAAAAAAACATTTCATTTTGGAATGACAGCAAACAGAAGGTGTAATGTCAGGAAGAAAACAAAATTTTATTTCTCCCAAAGAAAAGGCTTGTTACTATACAAAGCACACAAATGTATCATACAGTTGTCATAAGTAGCAGTTTCCACATTCCCAAGGTGCATCTTTCCTACATTTGCCACAGGTGTATTTTTGGCAGTGTACACAACATTCAGTGCTTCTGTTATTATTGCAGAGTATGCACACCTGGCACTGTGCCTTTTCTTCTAAGAAACTCTCATCTCACAACGCTGCTGTTTGCGCTCTTCCCCTAGTGCCTTTTCCTGCAAATGTCTGTTTTGAAGTTCCTCGGCGAGCTCCAGCATGAACAATTGCCGGCTTTCTTTTGATCCTGTACATGCTGTGTATAAAACATGTGCATTTGTGGCAGCCATGTCCAACAGGTTCTAAAATACAGCCATGGGCCATCTCCGTGTTCCTGCATGCACAGAGTAGTTGCATAATTTCTGGTTCATGATATCAGCACTGCATTTGAAATGGTTGTAATCAACAACAGTGTTCAGTTTTTGTTTTCGGATGTCCACAATTTCCACTTTCTGATGCATGGTGCTCAGAAGACATTTCTTTTTTTTGTTGTTGCGTACACCGTCAGCAAAGCACTTCCAGCAAGGAGGTGAAGACACTGACCATAGTTACAGTCCTTCCCTGGTCCATAAATGGTTCCATCAACTTCAAACCGACATTCTCCGACAGCCTCACTCCCACCAGACAAGTGGGATCTTTCCCCAAGTAAGGGATGGCATTACACATGTATTTTGTGTCCAGATCTGCTGCAATCCAAAACTTGATTCCAAACTTGTCAGGCTTGGATGCAATGTACTGCAGAAAGGGACAAAAAACCTTTGACAGAAATAATTGCTCACCTACGGTAACATGCTGTCCTGAACTGTAGGACGACACACACTACTGGACAAACTGCTGCCAGATGTCAGAAACTGCTGCAAATTTGTCCGTTTGTAAGCGTTACTTGCAGGTGTCCTTGTCAAGGCGAAGGTACCGCTTTATTTCAAGAAAGCAGTTACAGGGCATTATGGCTTTGATATTTGGGTTGCCAAATCTATTGGCCCACATGAATCGCATGGCACCAACGTTGCCCTGGCAGCCCGTCGGAAAAGGATTGCAAGGAACGCCATCAGCTCATACACAGTCATCTGCCAGCTGGGGTTTGTTCTATGGCCCTCCTGGACTGCGCAGTCTCTGATGGTCAACAACATGCTAATATCCACCAAACACAGGAAGCTTTGAAGGCGAGTCATGATTTTGCAAACTCTGTTGGCCCTCCAGATCCACTGAATGCTGTCTGTAGAGTTTCTTGAACAGAATAGTCTCCAACGTTGCGATGGAACCAAACAGTGCTATCTTTCTCCTTCTCTGTGGATCCAGGTGTTATGCTGAAATCAGCAACTTTTTGTTTTTTTGCTTCTTGACTGCATTGGTTGTGACATTGTAAAATCTGGGGTCTGTGTGAAAGGCATCCCCTATCGATGGTTGAAGTAGGGCTGAAACGATTACTCGAATAATTCGATTACAAAAAATGATCGAGGCAAATTCTGTGCCTCGAAGCTTCATTTAAACATTGTAGTACATATCCCAGGCCTGTGTGTGGCGCTGTAACGTCCCCAGAAAAACAGCAGAAGAAGACTTGAGCATGCGCTCAGGCCGAGTAACAGCTAATAATTTAGCTCTTAAAGCTACCGCTTTCCAATGCGACACAGCGTAAAATAAAGCCTTTTAAGAGAAAGAGGGTCCACACTGATCATTTGAAATAGATTTAAAGCAAAGCAGTGTGTTTTCTATTATTAAAAACACACAGTCTGCTCGACGTGGTGAGTGACTATTGACCCGATGGCCGGGTACCCACAGTCGAAGCCAGCTGCTGTTCAGACTCGCAAGTGAAGTGTTTCACTTTTTCTGGGCAACACACAATGCATCTGCTGAATCGCAGAGAAACAGGGATTTAAAAAACAATCACATAGGGATCCAGTCCACCAACCTAAAAAAAAAAAAAAAAAAAAAAAAAAACTCAGAATGGTTACAATTTACAAGTTGGGAGAAAAAAAAACACAAAACAAACAACAACAACAAAAAAAAACAGAACAGAAAGCCACATCCCATCACCATTTCAGTAAAATGTCAAGACTTTGGCACAGGGACATTGTACCATTGCTTAGGGAGAGCCCTGGACTATTGATGTTTAAAAACGCAAAAGTACTTTTTATCCAATTACTCGATTAATTGCCAGAATAAGCGATAGAATACTCGATTACAAAAATAATTGATAGCTGCAGCCCTAGGTTGAACTCTCAACTCAGTGAGAGTTCACAGGGAGGAGGTTGGTACCGAAGTGAAACTGCCTTCAAGTGTTAATTGGCACATTCCAAAGAAACAATAGGCTGCTTTTCTCTGCTAAAACCTGTGTCAGTCTCCATATGTTATATGCAGGCGATACAAACCACACAGGGACTCAGCTCATTTATATAACAGAGGGAGGAGGTTAGTCATATGCTAAACTTTGGGAGGATTTTCACTGCAGACTAAAGTCTGCTCTCAGGGCCTATTAGTGTTAAACGCATAAGAAACAAGGCATCAGGCCAAAACACAGAATAGTGTAGATGTGTGTCAGGAACATCAGAACTGTTCATTTATACCCAGCAGTTTATGCAAGAAAATCCTTGTTTTTTTCTTACATTAAATAACATTAAACAACATTAAAGAAAATTCTTTAGAAATCTTTGATGTTTGTCTGTAAATTAAAACCATAACTCATCTGTTGTTTCAGGTGAGATGATTTCTTGATTAACATGATAATGACCCTTGGACATTTATTTTTAGACAAAATAGCATGAAAAGTAATGTGTACATTTTTAAGTCTGGTTGATTCGTTAATTCATATCTGCATTTCAACCAGGAAAAAAAGACACTAAATATATATGAATTTGTATAAACACAACAGAAGATGATGTAACAATGGCTGCAGTGTGTTTATTCATTAGGATTTCGCATGATTAAATAATTTTTTAATTGAGTCATTTCAACATTCAATCACGCCCTCATTGACTACGTGATTGCTTTTAATGTTGTAATCAGGACAGAATAATTACCAAAATATGAATTTCACTATTCTAGTGGTTGTGAATGTTTTTTATGCACAACAGGGGCGGGGCTTCTTCTACCTGTACAAATGTCTTTTTAACTGAACTTTGACTTCATGGACATGTTTAATGATTCATTTATTTAATGTTAAAATAAGGGAAAGGTTTTTTTAAATAACAAAGTAGTTACTGTTTAAAGAGCCTTTGTTTTATTTAGAAGCATAGCAGCAAGTGTGAGCTTGCAGAGACGACAGGTGAGCTGGACTCGTAGCACATTTAACCATATGAAGGTCTCCTCTGCAGCTTCAACCTCAAATTGGTGGTGTTTTTGGAAACACTTTCCTCACATTTTGAAAAGCACAGCTTTCTCTTCTTCCATCTGGACTTCAAATGTTGATATATTTATAGACTAACAAAGGACCTTTGTAAGCCCATAATGCAAAACCTGGAGGGGAGGGGGGGAGACCTAAGCATCCCCGAACCCCTGGCTTTTTAAGGTGACTTTTCCATCCCATTATGCTGAGAAAAAAGATCCTGCTGAGTACCCTGTTAACTGCAACTCTGCATAAACAAAATGCTGTTGTTAAGTGTTTGCAGAACAAATGTTATGGCACTTTCGTTCATATGGCAGCACATGTAAAATAAAATTGTGCTATACACTACTTTTGAATTCATTTTTGGATTTTGCATATAACAATGCAATTAGTCATGGAAATCATGCGATTAAAATTTGTAATCATTGACCAGCTCTAATTATTACTTAACTTAAATTGATCTAAAAACCTATGGGTTAAAATATGTGGTTGGACTGTATTAAAAGCAGAAGAAAAATCAAATAAAAGTCTAGCATGACATCCATTTCCCTCCAAGTGTTCAAAAAAGAAGATTAAGAGTGAGTGTGTCAACTGTGGTGTCCTCCACTCCTCTGAGGCCTGTAAGCTAAAATGGATTGCATTTATATAGCGCGTTTCCGTCTGCATCAGATGCAGAAAACACTTTACAATTACACCTCACATTCACACAGACACACTCACACACCTAAGTCAGGGTGCTGCCACGCAAGGTGCTCACTACACACTGGAAGCAACTCAGGAATTAAGGACCTTGCCTAAGGGCCCTTAGTGATTTTCCGGTCAGGCTGGGATTTGAACCAAGGATCCTCTGGTCTCAAGCCCAACACTTAACCACTAGACCATCACCTCCCCTCTGCAAAACTACAGAGAATTCAGTACATGCTCATTATTTCTCAGGATGTCTGCCACTAATCTAAAATCATTGAGGGATGTAGGGCAGCTAGAGTTTGGAAATGGAACAACCACAGCATTTTTACAGACACTAGGGACATGTTGTAGCAGTAAGGACTGATTGAAGATATAATGGAACACCGAACTCAGCTCTTTAGTGCAGTGTTTGAGTACACTTCCACATATATTGTGTGGTCCACAACTCTTATTGGTCTTAACATGCCACAGTTAACATGGTCCACAGAGCCAATGGGTGGGAGAGGGAGGGATTTGTATGAATTCTTAAGTGACCCATAGTAAAGATCTAAAATCTTATCCCACCTGGTTGTTGACATATGAACAAACTCCCCCACTTTGAATTTTCCCCATCCTCTCAAAGTTGCGGTCTAGTTGGAAAGGAATCCCAAAGCCATCAATGGTCAGGTCGATGTCCTGGTCTCGCTCTGTAAGCCACGTCTCGGTGAAAACCAAGACGCCACACTCCTTAAAATTCCATTGAAAACGAATGTTTCCTTGCAGTTCATCGATTTTATTTCCTGATGACTGAACGCTCCCCATAATCAGTGAAGGCAGGGGAATCCTCCTGGAAAGCTCCCATTTCCTCAAATGCAGCCTGACTCCGCCACGCTTTCCCAGCTTCCTTTTCTTCCCTCAGGTGCCTCCTGGATCATCATTAAAAACTCTCCCAATACCATCTGGTACTTGTATTGTCGATTGAGATAAACTTGCACTACAGAGCAGTACAGTCTCGTTTGGGGCGGGCGCTAAAGGGGTAAAATATGATGCATATGACGTAATTTCTCTACTTTCAGGGTACAAACCACGCCATTTTCAATGGGGTTTTGGGCAAATTACATGCAAACAAGGTGAAAATGCAAAGAAGTGTTGATGCAGTGGGAAAGTGGGCATGTGTTGCAGTTTGTTTATGATCCACAGCAGAAACGTGTCAAGGCGGTTTTGCAGGCGAGAGAACGGAGCTACTCTGGTTAGCTGTGTAGGCTAACACTTACTGACATGATGTCTCCTACCTCCTCACCTTTTTTCTTCTCCACCGGGAACCAAAAAAAAAAAAAACCCACTTTTCATGACTGCTTTGGTGATTACAGCCAAAAGCAAAACCGTACACCATTTATCCATGTGAAGTTATGGTGTGTATATATTACATGGAGGTCCCCGTAAGTGGTCAAATATTGACATTTTGCTGAAATGACAATGGGATGTGGCTTTCTGTTTTTATTTGTCTTCCCCCAACTTGTAAAATTGAACCATTTTTCAGTTTTTTTTTTTTTTTTTTTTTTTTGAAAGGTTGATGTTTTTACCGTGTTTGTGCAGTGCTGTGTGTTGCCCACAAAAGCAAAAATTAACATCCAGTGTGAGGGGAGTGCTGAGCCCCTCACACCGGGCAGAGAGAGAGACAGCAGCCGGCCGCCAGGCAACGAGCAAACATCTACAGTGGGTACCTGGCTGCTGGGTCTATAGTCACTACCCATGGAGAGCAGAGAGCAGGCAGCTGCCCAAACAGTGTATTTTTTAAAAATAGGCAAACAGCTTTCTCTGCCTATCCTGCTTCACTTTAAATGTGCAGTAAGCTATTTCAGATGATCAGCGTGGACCGTCTTGCTACATTGATTAACTCTTACACAGCTTATGCGCATGCTCTCGTCTTCTGTTTTTTCTCTGGGGATGTTAGGCCTGGCATATGTATTACAACGTTAAACAGTGCTTCAAGGCACAGAATTTGCCTTGAACATTTTTTGTAAATCTAATTATTCGAGTTACTCGACTAATCGTTTCAGCCCTCATATTAACATTCAGATCCACCTCAGATCTGCATGTTGATCTGGCACAATTTTTATGCCAGATGCCCTTCCTGATGCAATGCAATGTGGTAGGGGGTGGGGTTTGAACCAGGAACCCTCTGCACTGTAGCAAAGCACACTAACGACTTGGCCACCACCATCATTGTTACAAGGTGTAGTGACACAGTCACTTTCAGTAATGCTAGTATTTGGTTAGACTCTTTCTCTCCGATTGTTCTGTCGGAGTTATTTTCATTAGTTACTTCCTCCAAACCATCAACATGTCTATTAGACCCCATACCTACTAGGCTGGTCAAGGAAGCCCTACCATTAATTAATGTTTCAATCTTAAATATGATCAATCTATCTTTATTAGTTGGCTATGTACCACAGGATTTTAAGGTGGCAGTAATTAAACCATTACTTAAAAAGCCATCACTTGACCCAGCTATCTTAGCTAATTATAGGCCAATCTCCAACCTTCCTTTTCTCTCAGAAATTCTTGAAAGGGTAGTCGTAAAACAGCTAACTGATCATCTGCAGAGGAATGGTCTATTTGAAGAGTTTCAGTCAGGTTTTAGAATTCATCATAGTACAGAAACAGCATTAGTGAAGGTTACAAATGATCTTCTTATGGCCTCAGACAGTGGATTCATCTCTGTACTTGTCCTGTTAGACCTCAGTGCTGCTTTTGATAATGTTGACCATAAAATTTTATTACAGAGATTAGAGCATGCCATAGGTATTAAAGGCACTGCGCTGTGGTGGTTTGAATCATATTTATCTAATAGATTACAATTTGTTAATGTAAATGGGGAGTCTTCTTCACAGACTAAGGTTAATTATGGAGTTCCACAAGGTTCTGTGCTAGGACCAATTTTATTCACTTTATACATGCTTCCCTTAGGAAGTATTATTACAAAGCATTGCTTAAATTTTCATTGTTGGGTGATTCTTAGACTACGGGCACTTATTATGTCCTTTGATCATATTGTATGAAAAGCAGAAAAAAAAGGGGAAATTTCACACTTTTATAGTTATCTTTACAATGAAAGTGTGTTAAGAAATTTGTTCTACAACCCCTGGCAAAAATTATGGAATCACCAGCCTCGGAGGATGTTCATTCAGTTGTTTAATTTTGTAGAAAAAAAAGCAGATCACAGACATGACACAAAACTAAAGTCAGTTCAAATGGCAACTTTCTGGCTTTAAGAAATCAGGAAAAAAAAAAAAAAAAAAAAAAAAAATTGTGGCAGTCAGTAACGGCTACTTTTCAGACCAAGCAGAGGGGAAAAAATATGGAATCACTCAATCCTGAGGAATAAATTATGGAATCATGAAAAACAAAAGAACGCGCCAACACATCACTAGTATTTTGTTGCACCACCTCTGGCTTTTATAACAGCTTGCAGTCTCTGAGGCATGGACTTAATGAGTGACAAACAGTACTCATCAATCTGGCTCCAACTTTCTGATTGCTGTTGCCAGATCAGCTTTGCAGGTTGGAGCCTTGTCATGGACCATTTTCTTCAACTTCCACCAAAGAGTTTCAATTGGATTAAGATCCGGACTATTTGCAGGCCATGACATTGACCCTGTGTGTCTTTTTGCAAGGAATGTTTTCACAGTTTTTGCTCTATGGCAAGATGCATTATCATCTTGAAAAATGATTTCATCATCCAGAAACATCCTTTCAATTGATGGGATAAGAAAAGTGTCCAAAATATCAATTTAGACTTGTGCATTTATTGATGATGTAATGACAGCCATCTCCCCAGTGCCTTTACCTGACATGCAGCCCCATCATCAATGAGAGTCAAAATAGTCCTCAACGGCAGCCATCACCTCATCATTGCTCCGATAGTGCTTCCCAGCCAAGGTTTTTTTTTTGGGGGGGTTTTTTCAGGTTTGGGAACAGATGAAAGTCCGAGGGTGCCAAGTCAGGGGAGTATGGTGGGTGATCTACCAGTTCGAATCCACACTCTTGGATAGTGGCCATGGCCACTGTTGACTTGTGAGCTGGGGCATTGTCTTGATGGAACAGCACCCCTTACGTCAGCTTTCCTGGTCGCTTCTTTTACATGTTCTCTTCAGGCAGTCATCTTTAAAAAATCTCATTGGAATGACACCAAACAAAAGTTCCAACATCATCACCTTGCCCAATGCAGATTCGAGATTCATCACTGAATATGACTTTCATCCAGTCATCCACAGTCCACGATTGCTTTTCCTTAGCCCATTGTAACCTTGTTTTTTTCTGTTTAGGTGTTAATGATGGCTTTCGTTTAGCTTTTCTCTATGTAAATCCCATTTCCTTTAGGCGGTTTCTTACAGTTCGGTCACAGACGATTCCAGTTTCCTCACATTTGGTCCTCATTTGTTTTGTTGTGCATTTTCGATTTTTGAGACATATTGCTTTAAGTTTTCTGTCTTGACGCT
Organism: Thalassophryne amazonica; assembly: GCF_902500255.1. Lineage (NCBI taxonomy): Eukaryota > Metazoa > Chordata > Actinopteri > Batrachoidiformes > Batrachoididae > Thalassophryne > Thalassophryne amazonica. The sequence continues at coordinate 110,537,669 of NC_047103.1, read as the reverse complement.
TTGATGTCTTCCTTGGTCTACCAGTATGTTTGCCACTCCGCCTTCCCATGTTGTTTGTATTTGGTCCAGAGTTTAGACACAGCTGACTGTGAACAACCAACATCTTTAGCAACATTGCGTGATGATTTACCCTCTTTTAAAAGTTTGATAATCCTCTCCTTTGTTTCAATTGACATCTCTCGTGTTGGAGCCATGATTCATGTCAGTCCACTTGGTGCAACAGCTCTCCAAGGTGTGATCACTCCTTTTTAGAGGCAGACTAACGAGCAGATCTGATTTGATGCAGGTGTTAGTTTTGGGGATGAAAATTTACAGGGTGATTCCATAATTTATTCCTCAGAATTGAGTGAGTCCATATTTTTTTTCCCTCTGCTTGGTCTAAAAAAGTAACCATTACTGACTGCCACAATTTTTTTTCCTGATTTCTTATAGTGTTTCTTAAAGCCAGAAAGTTGCCATTTGAAATGACTTTAGTTTTGTGTCATGTCTGTGATCTGCTTTTTTTCTACAAAATTAAACAAATGAATGAACATCCTCCGAGGCCGGTGATTCCATAATTTTTGCCAGGGGTTGTAGTAGTCTATGATGACTTTTTCACCTTTTTTCAGCATCATATGCAAATATTGCCGTTTTGTGCTTGTCCCACACCCAGACTTTTGATCTTCAATGATAAAAATGAATGGTAAAGAATCATTTTTTCTAATGTTTTAAAATATCTCTGAATAAAATATCAGTAAAATAATCAAAACATAATTGGGGTATTCAATGTCATACAACTGTTGTGATTTTTTTTTTAAGAAAATGTAGTTGTCCCACACTATTGCCGTAATTTCCACCACAACACTGTAATGTCCCTAAACAGTTTGTATGAAAGATTGTTTGGGTAGTTTCTATGGAGATAAAGTGACATCAGAGCACACGTATATAGCGCCAAATCACAACAAACAGTTGCCCCAAGGCGCTTTATATTGTAAGGAAATGGTGTGGTGAAAATTACATTTACAAGGCCAATAGTGCCCATAGTTAAAGAATCACCCTGTTACGCAGATGATACCCAGCTTTATCTATCCATGAAGCCAGAGGACACACACCAATTAGTTAAACTGCAGGATTGTCTTACAGACATAAAGACATGGATGACTACTAATTTCCTGCTTTTAAATTCAGATAAAACTGAAGTTATTGTACTTGGCCCCACAAATCTTAGAAATATGGTGTCTAACCAGATCCTTACTCTGGATGGCATTACCCTGACCTCTAGTAATACTGTGAGAAATCTTGGAGTCATTTTTGATCAGGATATGTCCTTCATTGCGCATATTAAGCAAATATGTAGGACTACTTTTTTGCATTTGCGCAATATCTGTAAAATTAGAAAGGTCTTGTCTCAGAGTGATGCTGAAAAACTAATTCATGCATTTATTTCCTCTAGGCTGGACTATTGTAGTTCATTATTATCAGGTTGTCCTAAAAGTTCCCTGAAAAGCCTTCAGTTAATTCAAAATGCTGCAGCTAGAGTACTAATGGGGACTAGCAGGAGAGAGCATATTTCACCCATATTGGCCTCTCTTCGTTGGCTTCCTGTTAATTCTAGAACAGAATTTAAAATTCTTCTTCTTACTTATAAGGTTTTGAATAATCAGGTCCCATCTTATCTTAGGGACCTCATAGTACCATATCACCCCAATAGAGCGCTTCACTCTCAGACTGCAGGCTTACTTGTAGTTCCTAGGGTTTTTAAGAGTAGAATGGGAGGCAGAGCCTTCAGCTTTCAGGCTCCTCTCCTGTGGAACCAGCTCCCAATTCGGATCAGGGAGACAGACACCCTCTCTACTTTTAAGATTAGGCTTAAAACTTTCCTTTTTGCTAAAGCTTATAGTTAGGGCTGGATCAGGTGACCCTGAACCATCCCTTAGTTATGCTGCTATAGACTTAGACTGCTGGGGGGTTCCCATGATGCACTGTTTCTTTCTCTTTTTGCTCTGTATGCACCACTCTGCATTTAATCATTAGTGATTGATCTCTGCTCTCTTCCACAGCATGTCTTTTTCCTGATTCTCTCCCCTCAGCCCCAACCAGTCCCAGCAGAAGATTGCCCCTCCCTGAGCCTGGTTCTGCTGGAGGTTTCTTCCTGTTAAAAGGGAGTTTTTCCTTCCCACTGTCGCCAAGTGCTTGCTCACAGGGGGTCGTTTTGACCGTTGGGGTTTTTCTGTAATTATTGTATGGCTTTTGCCTTACAATATAAAGCGCCTTGGGGCAACCGTTTGTGATTTGGTGCTATTTAAATAAAATTGAATTGACACCAAATTCATAACAGTGATTTCCTACTGGTCACACTACAGCACTCAGTCTGGAAAAATAACTTTTTGCATAATTTTGCATTGTTTAAACTTTCAATAGTATAATTGCTATTTCTATAGCTGTAAGGTGTAGTGACACCAAACTCACTGCAGCCACCAGGGGTCTCCTTGTAACATACATGAACTTGATGTAACCTGGACATCATCAATGATGTTACCTGGGTTCACGGAGTGTTTCGTGTCTGTCATACATCATACACTCTCACCCAGGTAACCCAGCTGGGGTTGATCAGGCCCCAGTTTGTGTCCAGGGAGCGATACCCCACCCACAGCTCTCCTCACCTAATCCACAGCCACCTTGAGGCAACTTCTGCTGCCTCAGTGGCCTCCTTGATAGCCCTTTACTTGCTAGCCACTGTGATGCCAAGGATGTTATAGGCCCTACACCGAGACTGGCCCACAAACCCTCTGCATCCCACCTCAATGGGCTCAGACTGCGCTCACCACCCATTGTTCCGGCACCCCTCCGCTAGCTCAGCATATTTTGCCCTCTTCCTCTCATTGGCCTCCTTGATGCAGTATGCCCAAGAACGATGAGCTCCAGGAGAACCTCATGTGGCTATGTTTAGTAGTGTTTTAAAGTTAGGATTTATAAATTGTCATTTTAAATACAACCCTAATTCCAATGAATTTGGGATGTTGTGTGAAATGTAAATAAAAATAGAATACAATGATTTGCAATTCCTCTTCAACCTATATTCAATTGAATACACCACAAAGACAAGATATTTAATGTTCAAACTGATAAACCTTTTTGTTTTTGTGCAAATATCTGCTTATTTTAAAATGGATGCCTATAACACATTTCAGAAAAGCTGGGACAGGGGCAACAAAACACTGGGAAAGTTGATGGATGCTCAGACACCACCTGTTTGGAACATTCCACCGGTGAAAAGGTTAATTGGAAACAGGTGAGTGTCATAAAAGGTATAAAAGGAGTATCCCCAAAAGGCTCAGCCGATCACAAGCAAAGATGGGGCGAGGATCACCACTTTGTGAACAACTGTGTGTGTGTGGGGGGGGGGGGGAGGAATAGTCCAACAGTTTAAGAACAATGTTTCTCAAATGTTCAATTCCAAGGAATTTAGGGATTCCATCATCTACAGTCCATAATATAATCAGAAGATTCAGACAATCTGGAGAACTTTCTACACATAAGCAGCAAGGCCGAAAACCAACATGGAATGCCCGTGACCTTCGATCCCTCAGGCAGCACTGCGTTAAAAAGACATTTTGTAAAGGATCTTACTGCACGGGGCAGGAACACTTCAGAAAACCATTGTTAGTTAACACAGTTCGTCGCTACATCTACAAGTGCAAGTTAAAACTACCATGCAAAGCAAAAGCCATACATCAACAACATCCAGAAACGTCACTGCCTTCTCTGGGCCTGAGCTCATGTGAAAGGGACATGTTTAGATGCAGATGTGAAGCGCCTTGGTGCGACTGTCGTGATTTGGCGCTATATAAATTAATAAATTAAATTAGATGCAAAGTGGAAAAGTGTGCTGTGGTCTGATGAGTTCATGTTTCAAATTGTTTTTAGAAATCACGGATGTTGTGTCCTCCAGACAAAAGAGGAAAGACAATCCAGATTGTTACCAGCCCAAAGTTCAAAAGCAAGCAACTGTGATGGTATGGGGTGTGTTAGTACCCATAGCATGGGGAACTTACACATCTGTGATGGCACCATCAATGCTGAAAGGTACATCCAGGTTTTGGAGCAACACATACTGCCATCCAAGCAACGTCTTTTTATGGGACGTCCCTGCTTATTTCAGCAAGACAATGTCAAGCCACCCTCTGCACGTGTTACAACAGCGTGGCGTCGTAGTAAAGAGTGCGGATACTAGACTGGCCTACCTGCAGTGCAGACCTGTGACCCATTGAAAATGTTCAACTTCAATGGAATTGGGGTTGTAGTTTTATTGTTAAATTCTTTTGTATTTTGGAACCACTTATGTCTCATTTGCAGTGAACCTGTGTGTCTTGATTTGAAGTTATTTCAATTGCTGAATTCCCTGGGTGAAACTCCCAGGGTGGTGTCAGAAGTCCGACCTATCATGTTTATTCATGATTTCCAATTGTCTTGAGGACTGGTCTACTTTGCCACATTTGGTGTCAAGGGTGGTGTCAGAAGTCCGACCCATCATGTTTATTCATGATTTCCAATTGTCTTGAGGACTGGTCTGCTTTGCCAGATTTGGTGTCAAGAAGTGGGATGCAAATTAAGAGCGGAGACGTGTGTTCTCTGTTTTTTGGTGAAGGCAATATTTTCTTCATGTGTGTTAATCTCTTTTTTTTTCCTTTTTCAGAGCAAAGCAGCAGTTGGCTTTTGTGGACTCGATTTCCCCTCTTTTCGTGGAAAGTCTCAGGTGGTATGATGGCGGAGGAAACGCAGGAGGTGAGAGAGTTAGTCACTCAGTTTAGGATGGAGAATGAGAGGCTGAAAAAGGAACAGGCTGAGGCGGTGACAGGCCTGAGTATAGAGCCCTCGTTGAATGTGTTCTCCAATGGGAGTGCTCCGGTAATGGAGAAAATGTCCCATGTTTAGGGTAAAGACAGGCATGGTGTTGGCTGAATGGCTGGAGGAGATGCAAGCCTGCATGAGAGCCTGTCCCATGTCGGAAGCCGACCAGGCTTTTATTTTGGTCATCTGGAGGGGGAAGCACATGAGGAAATTAAGCACCATTCCAGCGAAGCGTGTTCAGACCCAGCAAAGATCACCAGTGTGTTACAAAAGCTGTATGGGTATAAAGGATCTTATGTAGCAATTCAAGCGGCCTTTTTCTCCCATAGACAACGTGAGGGAGAGACTTTATTGGGTTTTCATTGGCACTGATGGGCCTGATGGCATCTGTTAAGCAGCGAGCACCCAATGGTGTCCTAAATGCAGAGGTTTTGTTACGTGATCAGTTTGTGGAGTGTGCGCTTGATGGGTCACTTCGTCACGAGTTGAAGCAGTTGGTGCGTCGGCAGCCTACCTTGCTGGAGGTTAGGGGCAAGGCAATTAGGAGGGAACAAGAGCGTTTACCTGAAGGTATGAAGGATCATAATTCTTCCATCTATACTGTTGTGGGTACTCAGTGTGTGGTTCAGGGAGGTGGCCAGGTGGAAGCTAGTTCTTCTCAGGCCTCAGAACTGCAGGAAGTAAGGGATATGCGCCGGTTGCAGCAGGAGCAGTTGAATCTGCTGACTCAGAGCATTTCCAGCTTGTGGGATTCTGAGTGGTTTCGTTAGCCAGTCCCTCGGGGTTGTATAATTTGTAGGCACTGTCAGAAACTAGGTTACTTTGCCAGGGAGTGTGATGGAGTTCGGGTGACGGCCCGCAGTTAATCCTTTTTGTCGGGCTCTTGGTCAAATAGGCCATCTCACTCCACCCTGGGGTCAGGAAACTAGTGCCTGCCGAGTTGCAGAGCCACAGTTCGGGGGCAAGTTACTGGCTTGGGTTTATTTAGGATGGGTGATATGGCAGTGTCTAAGCTTGTGTCGTCGTGTCCTCATTTAGGGGTGAGTATGGGGGGAATTGTGATTCCTTGTCTGACACACGGGGTCTATGGTGTCAACTATGGGTTAAGCCATAGTTAAGCTAAGGGTTTAGCCATACCTTACCTGGGCTATTTGGAGTTGGATGTGGAGCTTTGTGGTAAACTTGTCAGCGTGTGGTATCTTGGTGGTTAAAGAATTGCCTGGTACGTCTCCGCAGGTTCCTGGCATCCTGGGAATGAATGTCATCCACAGGTGTTCTGGGGAACCTCTTGGGCAGTACGGGGTTTCCCTGTTGGATCTGCCGGTGGTGGCTGACTCCCCCGAGTGCATCACACAGGTGTTCCAGAAGTGTCACAAAGCCAGTGGGATTGCTGATCGAGGAGCAGGGAAGGTTAAGGTTCATGGGGGAAAGGCATGCCAAATCCCGGGTGGTGTGATGAAGTTTGTTAAGGCCACGTGCTCAAAGTGGTATTCTGGTGGGGCGGCCCTGTTTGAGCCTATGGCGCCTGGCTTGTCTGCCAGACTGTTGGCGTCTCCCGCTTTGGTACAGGTGGAACGGGGAACAGTCTACATTCCGGTGGTGAATGTGGGGTCCGTCGATGTCTGGCTACATCCCTGGGCTATGGTTGGCACTCTAGAGGAGGTACGGGTTGTGAGTCTGCCTGCGGGGGGTTGCTGAGGTGCCCCCGGTGGAGGTAATGGTGGCCTCGCAGTCCATTTCTCCATCAGTGCAGGATCAGATTGCAGCCTTGGAGTTGGGTCACTTACCTTTGGAGGTACAAGGTAAGGTGGGAGCATTGTTGGGTCAGTTTAGTTCTGTCTTTTCAGCCCAAGATGGGGATCTGGTTTGGTTCTCTACTATGGATCTGACGAGTGGGTATATCCAGGTTCCTGCGGTGGAGGATGACCGTCACAAGATGGCCTGTTTGAGTGGAGCCGTATGCCCTTTGGGCTTTGCAAGACTCCTGGTACCTTTCAGAGATTGATGCAGAGGATTTTTGGTGGCAAGCAGTGACTGTCTTTATTGTTGTAACTGGATGACTGTTTTTTCCTCTACTATTGAGCAACATCTGGACAGGTTGAGGGTGGTGATGGAGTGGTTGCAGCATGAGGGGTTAAAGGTGAAACTCAAGAAGTGTGCCTTTTTTCCAGCAGGAAGTGCGTTACTTGGGGCACGTCATCTCTGATAAGGGTGTTGCCATTGACCCTGGTAAAATGGAGGTGGTTGCCCACTGGCGGGCTCCAGCCACACTTTCAGAACTGCGCTGTTTCTTGGGCTTTGCCAGCTACTACCACCAGTTTGTAGAGAGTTTTGTAAGGTTGGCAGCACCCCTGCATAAGTTGGTAGCTGAGTTGGCTGGTGTGAAACCCAGTCAGCCAGTTTTGGGTCATTGGACAGAGGAATGTGGCCATAGCTTTGAGGCACTGAAAGCTAAACTTACCTCCACACCCGTGCTGGCATAGCTGATTTTACTCTCCCATTTATTTTAAAGGTGGATGCTAGCTATGGGGCGCTGGGAGCAGTGTTGTCCCAGGAACAGGATGGTAAAGTTAGGTCGATTGCTTATGTGAGCAGTGGGTTAAGGCCCACTGAGTGTAACATGGTAAATTACAGCTCCATGAAGCTGGAGTTTTTTGCGCTCAAGTGGGCAATGACTGAGAACTTCACAGACTATCTGTTGGGCCATAAGTGCATTGTGTATACTGACAACAATCTGAGTCATTTGCCATCCACAAGGCTTGAGGCCACTGAGCAACATTGGGCAGCGCAGTTTTGAGGTTAACCCTCTGGGGCAGACGCAGTCATATACGACTGCTGAGATCAAGTTTTTAAAATTCTAAATAACTTTTTAATGATATGAGATACTTACTTTTTTTTTATTGATGAAAAGTTTAACTCTGTGGCCCTTCGAACCAGCCATCCACCATCGTACTCCTCATAGAAGCTGTGTGATGATGTGCTTACAAAACACCACTATAGCATATATATTCTGAGAGTACAGGTTATCCTGGAAAAAAAGAGACATAAAACTTGATTGTGGGATCCAGGGAGAGCTGTTAACAGCAATAACAAAACATTTATGCCAGGCGAGTGAACTGTCCAAAAAAATAAAAAATAAAAAATAAGAACGCTGATGCCCTCTCCCATCAGCACCCACCTGGGGTGCAGGACTTCCAGAGCCTCTGCAGCAGGTTTGCCAGGGGAAGCTGTGGTTGCAATCTTGCCCCACCGTGTTCCATCTGACCTGGCTGCACTGCAGCGGGCTGAGTCAGTTATTCAGGAGGCTTTGGTATTCTGGAAACATAAAAGGGGTCCTGATAAGGAGGCGTGGAAACAGGTGTCGCAGTCAGCCCAGGTGATGCTTCGGCAGTGGGACCGGTTGGTGGAGAGGGAGAGCATTTTGAACCATCAGGTGTTCAGCCCCAATGGAGCTAGGGCTGTGTCGCAGTTAGTGTTGCCTGTGGCTTTAAAAGCCAATGTGCTGAGTGACGTTCATCAAGGGCATGGTCATCAAGGGGTCGAAAGGACCATAGAGCTTCTACATCAGCGGTGTTACTGTCCAGGGATGTCTGCAGAAGTGGCAGATTGGTGCCAGGTGGCCAAGGAGAGTTAACCAATGGCTTATGGCTCTATGGGACACCTGTTGGTGACTCGGCCTAATGAGATACTTGCCAATGATTTTATTTTAGAGCCTAGTCATAGTGGAATAAAAGACGTTCTTGTGATGACTGACGTCTTCAGTAAGTATACATGGGCAGTCCCTACCCGTGACCAGTGAACTACTACGGTAGCTCAAGTTTTAGTTATGGAGTGGTTTTCGAGGCTTGGGGTTCCAGCCAGGATACATTCTGATCAGGGGCGGAGTTTTCAGAGTGTATTGATACAGCAGTTGTGTGGCTTTTATGGCACAGAGCAGGCCCGTATTATGCCATACCATCCATCACCAATGTGAGCATTTTAATAGAAGGCTTCGTGATCTGTTGCATACGTTGCCAATGTTTTTTTGAAGCATGATTTGGGTTCCTGTTTGCCCCAGGTTCTGTATGCTTACAACACTACTCCGCATAAGGCAACTGAGTGAGTCTCCTTTTCTGTTGACATTTGGTCAGGAGCCTGTGGGTGGTTTTGTTCATGAGTGGGTCTGGGAGCACCAGATCTGCTTGCAGATGGCTTCTGATGGAGCTCGAGATCGGCTGAAGGCTGCTGCAGAGTGCCGTAAGAAAGATCAAGATCAGCGTGTCCGTGATGTTTCCCTGTAGGAGGGCCAGTTGGTCTGGTTGAGATTTTGGGATACAGGGGCATCATAAGATCCAGGATCAGTGGTGCTCGGTGATGGACCGTGCCCTGAGGGCACCACAGGAGGAGGAGGGAACAGTTTATACAATTGCCCCTAAAGATGACTTAACGAGAGCCAACCAGGTTCATCACTCTTTGTTGAAGGCAGTGGTAGGTGTTGGTTCCCCTGATGAGGGTGTGGTTATTTCTCCGCCATCAGTGGAGCTTTGTCCGCCTCTGGCGGAGTCATCAGAGGACAGGTAGTGGTTTAATGGCAGGTGGTTGGTGTCAGGGACTGAGGAACCCGTGTCTACTCCGGTTCTGGGGGAATTGGTGACCCAACCTGCCCTTCCGGTAGAGGTCATAGAGGTTGTGAGTTTACCTGCTCCTCCGCAGTTGAGTCCACTGGCGGACCCAGTGGTGGTTGTGCCATCTTTGCCGGTGGATTCTGCTTTGGTGGAGTGTAGTACTTCTTCCCTCCTCACTATTGAAGAAGTTGCACTTTGGCGGACAACTAGCTTAACTACACTAGCACTGTGTTCTGCATCATCAAGCAGGCCGGTTGCGGCACCGTGAAGGAAGAGTACGTGCATTGTGTTCTGCGTGTCTGTTTATAAGCATCTTCTCTCCCAGGGAAAAAAAACAAAACAAAAAAAAAAACAACAACTACAACAACTACCCATAACTGTGTTCTTCACTCAGAACAGGACACCTGCACTGAGGTGTGACTCAGTGGAAAAAGACGTGACAGCGGAGCCACGACGAAGAGGCGCGATCAGAGGAACTGTGAAATACTGGTCAGTCACTATTAATTATTTCTTATGTGTCCAACCTCGTAGGTTGATCGTTAAAATTAAATTCGTTAGTTCTAAAAGCAATCATAATTATTTATAGGAAAACGTTCTAGTTTTATTTCTCAAACAAATCTTTGGGTCTGAAAACAGGTTGGTCTTATTTTTCTACTATGGTTTGAACTTTGAGAGTATTTACACATGAGAGAAAAGTGAGAAAATGTTCATGCCTGTTTGAGAAAAGTGTATAAAGTGTGTAGTGAGGGGTTTTACAGCCTTAAAACGTCTATAATAATTGTAAAAAAGTAACGCCGTCTACTTCGCGGATTTCGCCTACTGTGGGCTATTTTTAGAACGTAACTCCCGCGATAAACAAGGGACCACTGTGTGTGTGTATACATATATATACACACACACACATATATACATACACTCAACAAAAATATAAACGCAACACTTTTGGTTTTGCTCCCATTTTGTATGAGATGAACTCAAAGATCTAAAACTTTTTCCACATACACAATATCACCATTTCCCTCAAATATTGTTCACAAACCAGTCTAAATCTGTGATAGTGAGCACTTCTCCTTTGCTGAGATAATCCATCCCACCTCACAGGTGTGCCATATCAAGATGCTGATTAGACACCATGATTAGTGCACAGGTGTGCCTTAGACTGCCCACAATAAAAGGCCACTCTGAAAGGTGCAGTTTTATCACAGCACAATGCCACAGATGTCACAAGATTTGAGGGAGCGTGCAATTGGCATGCTGACAGCAGGAATGTCAACCAGAGCTGTTGCTCGTGTATTGAATGTTCATTTCTCTACCATAAGCCGTCTCCAAAGGCGTTTCAGAGAATTTGGCAGTATATCCAACCAGCCTCACAACCGCAGACCACGTGTAACCACACCAGCCCAGGACCTCCACATCCAGCATGTTCACCTCCAAGATCGTCTGAGACCAGCCACTCGGACAGCTGCTGAAACAATCGGTTTGCATAACCAAAGAATTTCTGCACAAACTGTCAGAAACCGTCTCAGGGAGCTCATCTGCATGCTCGTCGTCCTCATCGGGGTCTCGACCTGACTCCAGTTCATCGTCATAAGTGACTTGAGTGGGCAAATGCTCACATTCGCTGGCGTTTGGCACGTTAGAGAGGTGTTCTCTTCACAGATGAATCCCGGTTCACACTGTTCAGGGCAGATGGCAGACAGCGTGTGTGGCGTCGTGTGGGTGAGCGGTTTGCTGATGTCAGTGTTGTGGATCGAGTGGCCCATGGTGGCGGTGGGGTTATGGTATAGGCAGGCGTCTGTTATGGACGAAGAACACAGGTGCATTTTATTGATGGCATTTTGAATGCACAGACATACCGTGACGAGATCCTGAGGCCCATTGTTGTGCCATACATCCAAGAACATCACCTCATGTTTCAGCAGGATAATGCACGGCCCCATGTTGCAAGGATCTGTACACAATTCTTGGAAGCTGAAAATGTTCCAGTTCTTGCATGGCCGGCATACTCACCGGACATGTCACCCATTGAGCATGTTTGGGATGCTCTGGACCGGCGTATACGACAGCGTGTACCAGTTCCTGCCAATATCCAGCAACTTTGCACAGCCATTGAAGAGGAGTGGACCAACATTCCACAGGACACAATTGACAACCTGATCAACTCTATGCGAAGGAGATGTGTTGCACTGCATGAGGCAAATGGTGGTCACACCAGATACTGACTGGTATCCCCCCCAATAAAACAAAACTGCACCTTTCAGAGTGGCCTTTTATTGTGGGCAGTCTAAGGCACACCTGTGCACTAATCATGGTGTCTAATCAGCATCTTGATATGGCACACCTGTGAGGTGGGATGGATTATCTCAGCAAAGGAGAAGTGCTCACTATCACAGATTTAGACTGGTTTGTGAACAATATTTGAGGGAAATGGTGATATTGTGTATGTGGAAAAAGTTTTAGATCTTTGAGTTCATCTCATACAAAATGGGAGCAAAACCAAACGTGTTGCATTTATATTTTTGTTGAGTATATATATATATATATATATATATATATATATATATATATATATATATATACACACACACACACACACACACGCTGGCCATATAATTAGAATATCATGAAAATGTTGATTTATTTCAGTAATTCCATTCAAAAAGTGAAACATATATATTATATTCATTCATTCCACACAGACTCATATATTTCAAGTGTTTATTTCTTTTAATTTTGATGAATATAACTGACAACTAATGAAAACCCCAAATTCAGCATCTCAGAAAATTTGAATATTGTGAAAAGGTTGAATATTGAAGACACTTGGCGTCACACTCTAATCAGCTAATTAACTCCAAACACGTATGCGTATGTATAACTTTGACTGTGGACAAATTGGAGAGCACTGACATTTGCTTATGTATTTTTGGTCAAGGATGGATGCCACCAAAACCAAACACTGATAAGACAAATATCAGTGATATTAGCTAACAACAATGAACAATGAACATTGCTAATTACATTCTGGACTCAAAAAGCATTCCAGCAGGGGGCGGTAAATCATATATATATTAAAAGCATGCGTGCATGTGTGCTTTTATTTAGTGAGTTCAATGTAAGTACTGGGGTTGAGCCGGATACTCGTTTCAGATGAGTATCTGGTACAGATAAAGCATTTCTGTTGAGTACGAGCATGATGCGAGTAAAACTCATCAATATCTGTGCTCGTGCTGAAGGAAAATCCTCACTGGCGAGCTGACTGTCTTCACGCTCCAGGATTGGCCAGTCACAAACAGCGCCCGCCCCTCCCTACAGGTCTCTCTGCAGCCTCGCGCACACACAGACAGGGACTGATCTCTCTCTTGGCTTCACTACCTCACGTTGTTCTATCAGTACTCCTTAAGTTTTCTGCAGCTTGCCTCTATTTCAGTTTGTATGATATTTAAAGTTACTTGATGAACTTGTTTCATATCATACACGGTGCATTTGACAAGACAGAGGTGAAAATGACTCGTGTCACGTCGGTCACTGCCTCCAATCCGATCTTTTTTTTTTTTCCTGTTTGCTTGCTCTTCATTTTGTTGGTGATATAAAGTCAGTTAGAAAACTTTGTGTCTATTGAACACGGTGCTTTTGAGAAGAATACAGTGAACAAGGCAGTTCATAAAAATAAACTGGTCAGTCGAACAACCTCTCTCTATCCCTCACACAGTCACACACATGCACACACAGACACAAAATGTACTGATTTAAGCCCCTGCCATTTTGGTTAAACCACAGCCACTTACAGTTTAGGCCTCACCCACTACGAGTACAGATACAGATAATTTAGATGGTTGAACAGACACAGATAGTGGTGCACTCGCTTATCGCTAGTAAGTACATAATATAATTATAAATACCTTAAAAATACATGGATGACACAAGAAAGTGGAAACACTTATTTCCAATGTGGTCCATTTAAAAATCAAACGACAAAACAGAAGTAATAATAAAATAAAATAATAATACTGATAATACCAAACATCGCATGAGGCCGAAGATACATTGTATATTTACAGAGATATATTGTGTATTTGGGAGTGGTATTTGATCTTGAATTATTGATTTAAGTAATTATTTGTTTGGATTTAGTAGGGGTGCTGGGGAAAACAAAAAAAATTTGGTTCACGTCTGATTTATTAAGATTCTGAATTGATCCAAAATGTCCAAGAATAGACATGCAAATAAGACATTTTTTAAAAATATTTTCTTGTTTACCAGGCAACAACCTCTATAGTGCAGTGTCCTGGCAAGGGGTTGGGTCAGGTGCGGTTCAAACAATTGTTAGCTTCCATGGTAGCTTAGCATGGTGGATGAAAAGCTAATTCAGCTAGCACCATCTTCTCTGAAGGCAAATGTTTGGGCGCACTTTGAATTTCACGATTTGCTGGGTAAGAAGGAGCTTGGCATGACCTATGCAGTGTTCAAAATGAAAGTACTTCAGGAACACTCCAGTCTTAAAGTAAATAAATATGAAGGGTCGCTGGATACTTGATCTCTGGACATAAACAGAAATAAATAAAACTGTTGTTTTTCTCAAAAGCATTTCCTTTCAGACACTGACACAAAACTAACTCTATACCTGTGAGCTGACCTCTTGCAAACGGCTGCGCTGCAAGTCAATATCAATGTCATTCATAAAGTGCAGAGGACGTCTCATTTTGGGAGGAAAAAATGTTTTAGTCTGTTGCAGTTTGTTGTTTGTCTTACAATGTTTGGAAAGAGGTGTCATTTGATTTAAAAGGGTGATTCACTTTGAAGTTATTAATTCTGGACACACTCTAACTTGACTCAGCACAGAGCGGTGCAGAGTTTGGAGCTGTGTGAATAGAACAGAGAATGATTCTTGTGTGATTTGAGAATCATTTTGAATTGAGAATCGATTCTGATTCTCTCACCCCAGAAATCAGTACAGAATTGAATCGGTAGTTGTTGTAGGATTCACATTCCTAGACTTTAGTTATATTTCTGTTGTTGGGGCCTTAGTGTGGCCTTCAACTGTTCAGAGAGTTTGCATATCGCCCGCATTGTGAATTGCTGGTCTGCCCCAGTACGGGCCACGGTGCTGATTATTTCCCCACAAAGTAACATGATACTGATAGATGTGATGCGTAATCCTCTTTGTGTGTCATCATTATGCTTTATGAAATACTGTCCTGTGCCGAGGGCCATGCTGCCCAAATTTTACATTTCATGTTTTGTTTTTAATATCGTGATAGATTGTTTTTTTTCCCCCTCTTTCTCGCTTTGTTGATACAACCCACTGCCTCACATTGCCCACACATTCTAAAAAACAAAAGCAGTGGCTAAAATGTAAAAAAAAAAAAAACATCTAATTAAACTGTCTGCTACTTAAAACATTCCACCCAGCTTGAATGTTGTCACACCAGCGGGTATTGCTAAAACTCCTTTCACACCAAGCCTGCTTCGAGTTGCTTCATGCGGCGTCATGATGACGCAGGAAAGCTGCGTCAGGTGCGTGCAGCAGGGGGGCAGAGGGGAGGTGAGAACACAGAGGAAGATCTGCAGGAAGTCTGTACAGCCAGATGGTGCACTCTGATTTTACTTCTAGTTTATATTTGTTCTTGTGCAGGGCTGCAGGTCTGTGCTCTGATTTCTGTTATAGTTTATCTTTATTCCTTTGACCACGAGCTGCATGCTCGCGTGCATGAATGAACTGTCCGTGAGTAAATATGGAGATGTCTGGAGTTATACTTGATGTGGACATGAGCAGGATTTAATGTCCTTTTTTGTCCTTTATTTACAAATATGAGTGTGAGGGGAGAGCAAGGAACTGCCTGCAGTCAGCCATTTTTTTTTTTTTTTAATTGTTCATGTGTGCACGCGAACGAATCATCCGTGAGTGGACTGGAGATGTCCACTACCAGTAAAAAGTCAGGACATGTCCTGTCTCTGGCAATCAGTCCGTGAGCAGGATTTTTATGGACTTTATTTAAACACAGTTGTGAGAGAGCAGCAGCCACGCTGATCATTTTTTTTTTCTGTGCTCTTTGAGTGTGTAGTTTTACTGAATTGTGTAGTTTTACTGAATTGTGTACACAGTATAAAAATCCTGTGTGATTTATACTTTAGGAACAATAGAACACATGACTCCTTCTAAAAATTGTTGAGGTCTAAGGTTCTAAAAACATTCTGGACTCACACCATCCCAAGTCATTACATAAACTTTGCATATTTATCACCACCACTGAAAAATGACAGCAACTTATTTTAAAAACACTACCCAATCTAGGACCCGTGGATCCCCACAGGTAACATACTAGTTAACTTTACTAAAGACGACTGACGGCTGCAAAAAGACATTTTCGGTAGTGCGCATTATACGACAGCATACTAGGGCCATTCAAAGACAGGAAAAAAAAACATTTTTGAGTTTAAAGTTACAAATATGAGAATAAACATGCAAATTTACGAGAAATAAGCAAATTTGCGAGATTATAAACATGCAAATCAGCAAGAAAAAAGTAGCAAATTTGCCACAAAAACGCAAATTTGAGATTATAAACATGCAAATATGTGAGGTAAAAAGTAGCACATTTAACGCTAGCTACATTAATTTAGTAATTTGATAAATAGCCAAATTACCTGCATTTGCATCAACTGCAAGCAAAAGCATTATAGCATTATTTCTCTTGTCTCTCAGACATTAAATATTGAAACCGCTGTCCATATATTAATTCTTTTTGACTGTAAAAACGTACACAATGAAGCCATTGTCCCGTCTCATTTCATCACTAAAGCGCCAATAGGCTGCATTTGCATGTGCATTTATGTACCTGTAGTTTTATGTGTTCTAATCTCGCATTGTCTTTTTCTCGCAAATATACAGGTTTATAATCTCGCTAATTTGCATGTTTAAATCTCGCAAATTTGTTATTTCTCGTAAATTTGCATGTTTATTCTCGTATGTTTATGACTCTAAACTCGAAAACGTAATTTCCATTGTTTTTCCCCTGTCTTTGAATGGCCCTAATACGCCGTGGTAGTATTAAGCCTCGGTATGACGTTTCGAAAGGATGAAATGTTTGGACACCGGAACTGTCACACGCGTGTTGCATGTTGGTTGGAACAAAGTTACGGCTACATGCTAACTCACCTGGGTCTCTGTCAGGTTTTTGTCTGGTCCTATCAGGAAGGCGGTAAGGAAAGGCTCAGCCGGCCTGAGATTACTAAAAAATCCATTCACACACAACAGAACAGCAGGACACAACACAACCATGCTGATACCACGCAAACACTCCGCGTGACCTCCGCGATGTGCCGTTTGATCCGAACCCGGAAACTGCGTCAACCAATCTGACACGTCACGAGAAGACGTACAGCCTATCAGCGTTCAGTGGCGTCGACCGGAAATACGAACTACGGCCATCTTACTTCACCCAGAGGAGAGAGAGAGAGAGAGAGAGAGAGAGAGAGAGAGAGAGAGAGAGAGAGAGAGAAAAACGCATTTAGACACCAGGAAAGACAGAAAGCCACTGATCTATACATATAATATATATATATATATATATACACACACACACACACATATATATATATATATATATGCATTTTTCTTTTTTTGGATTTCAGCTTCTGGAGGAGCTCTGCCACCATACCTCCCACCTTTTTAAGCATTTTTCTTTTTTTGCCTTTCAGCTGACCACCCTAATTACAGCTCTCTTCATTCTGCCACTTTAAGCATTTTATTTTATGTAGATGTAAATTAATGATCAAAGTTTTCAGCCAGGGCTGCACAATATGGCTAAATTATCATATCTCCATATTGTCATATCAATATGATATACGATATGACTGATTTGACACAAAGTGCAGCAACAGTGAAAATGAAACATTCTTAAACAAAACAGTAATAATTAAAACCACACTTATTTTGCACTCATCAAAAATTATTGGAACACTTGGAATTTCACACATTTTAATTTGTTTATGCCATTTCAAATAACAGAAATACAAAAAAGATAAAGAATACATTTTTTTTTAAAAATTATCTTCCTCAAACTCAAATTGAAAGCAAATCTCTAAAACTTGATAATACCTGTAAATAATAATCAGTTTTATTGCCAGTTTTCTTTAGACATGTCAGGGGATGGAAACATGAACATTTCCAAGTCAATATGTCTTGGACTTTATTTACATCAATTATGAAGAAATACAAAAGTTTCTTTCACCAAAACATCAAATCTAAGCTTTCATCTCAAATGTACTTTTTGGAAAATTGTAGCTGAGGTATCGGGTCTTCTTTTTAAGAAAATCTTCCTCTACACCGAAGGTGAATTTTATATTTTTAATTAATTTAAATAAAGTTGTAGAGATTTGCTTTCAGTTTGAGTTTAAGGGGAAAAAATGTAATTGTATTTGAAATGGCATAAACAAAGTAAAATGTGTGAAATACCAAGTGCTCCAATACTTTTCGAATTTTATTTAAATTTATTTCCATTTATATTGCATCAAACCACAACAAAGTTGCCTCAAAGTGCTTTACACAAGTAAGGTCGAACCTTACCAACCCCGAGAGCAAGAACACAGGTGACGGTGGTAAGGGAAAAACTCCCTCTGATGATTTGAGGAAGAAACCTCAAGCAGACCAGCCTCAAGGGGGCGACCCTGTGCTTGGGCTATGCTACCGACAAATTTTACAAAACAATTTACAAAGACGAATATACAGGAAATTTTGCCGGTGCACAGGACAGGAGGGTAGCAGAAACAACCACCACACCCATCTCTGGATGGAGCCGCACCTTAAACAGAGAGAGAGAGAGAGAGAGAGAAAGAAAACTGAATCAGACATCAGAAAGACGTTTAAGTAATGGTTTACTCACTGCAGATTTGAAACATTTAGGAACGATCCAGAAGTTGAGAGATTAATAATTTCCAGCACAGTCAGCCCAAGAGTGGGCCACAGGTCCTTAAACAGTTTTGGAGGTATAGGATCAAATAAGAAGGTTGTGCTTTTTGTAGACATTATGACTTTTGTCTTTTGTCAGAACACCGAGTGAGATACTACCAAATTCTGTAAATCTAGGTAATACCTCAGTAATGGCACCCACCTCAATAGCAGGGTGTAGTGGTTGGCATGCTGGGATATGTTTAACCTAATGTCTTCTATTTTCTTCTCAAAGTAATCCAAGAAATCTGTAAAAGGAGAGTGAACTACAGCTGGTTGTCCCTGTATAACTGCTGCTACGGTGTCGAACAAGAACCTTGAGTTATGCTTGTTTTTGTTGATCAAATCAGAGTAATAGCTCTGCTTTGTAGCCAGTAGTGCGTGTTTATAGTCTAAGATAGCATCACGCCACACAAGATGGAATACTTTTAATTTTGAACTACGCCATTTCCGTTCTAGACATCTAGCATTATGCTTGAGGTCACGCAAGTAATCACTGAACCAAGGTGACTGTTTTGGGGGGTGTGGTTTTAATAAAGGTGGTGCAATCATGTCAAGTGTAGTTTTGAACAGAGTTTAAACTGTCCACAAGACTGTCTACTGACTGGGCATTTTCCAAACGTAAAGCTATCAGGCAGTCTAGCATCAAGTTCAGTCGCAGTTGAGGAGTTGATGCTTCGCCGCAGTGATAAATAAGGTTGTTCCACTAAACACAGAGGCAAATCTGTAAACCTAGTAAGTGAGTGATCAGACATCACCGATGCAAGAGGCATGATGTCAGTATTTGTGACAGCAACACCACATGCGAGAACCAAATCCAGGGTATTTCCACTAATGTGCTTCAAGTCCTGAATGCATTGCTGAAATCCTAATGCATCCATAATTTCCATAAATGATTTGCAGCGGAAGAATACATTTAACAGAAATACATTGCAATCGGACAGGACATTTTACCCGATGTGAGCGAAAATACGTTACAATGTTTATTACATGGAAAAACAATACAAAAACTTTGGGACTTTTTTTGTCCGGTGACTGCTAATATCTGGTTTATATGATGACGGTTTTGGTGACTTTTACTGTACATGGGACTGAACAATAAATTTACCTACCCCACAAAGCTTTGACGATGAAGTCGCTTCCATTCCACACAGCTGACTTTATTTTCCCAAATAAAGGTAAGCTGTACATCTTGAAGCCCTTGTGTCTATTTGTGCCTCCAAATGCACAACAATCCAGCATTTTCAGCAAATAAATAAATAAAAATGGCTGGATTTACATGCAGACAGATTAACAGCAAATGCTATTTTTGAACCAAGACAGCACCAGGAGTCACATGACTGGTTTTTTCAACTCCTCATGTCTGGGCATGTTGAGGGAAGCACATGTAAAGTGGGTCTATTGTTTGCATGCAACTGATAAAGCCTCGCTGCTAATTTCAGGGTGCTGGTGGCAACCAAGGCTGCTGTTGGCTGTTTGATATAAACTTTGTGCAGCTGATATAGCCTATCAGACATTCTGAACTCCACACAACCAAACAAATGAGTATGGCATGAGAAGGCATATACAACTCATTGTGCACAACCATGGAGTGCTGAAGTGAGTCTGCGTTTACACTATGAAACTGTGTGGGATAAGACCTGTCACCCATTACATTCACGCATCTCTTCCCAGCAGACAGTTCAAAATTTAAGTCATTACATCTCATGCAATCACTCATTACATAGTTATACATCATTAGATTAATTACAAGCATCACCAAAAGCATGTTAAGCCTGGGCATGTGCACATCTTTATTTATTCACATTGTATGATATAAAACTCAAAACAGCAGTCGCATTTTATTGCCATGTCTGAACACAAATTCAATCTGGCCTGTGGAGGTTCGAGTAATTTTGGGTTATAAAAGCTGCATGAAACATCATTGTGTAACCTCAAGCTTTGTCACATGTATCTTGAACATAGTTACTGTCCGATGTCAGAGTAATACAACAATCCCAGAAACCAATTCTAATCAGATGAACCAAACCAAAGAAAATATCAGCTGTGGTGTAGAAGAAACATTCTTTCCAAAGATATTTTGTCTGCAGAGGCAAACGTACAGTAATAAAGCTACATGGTGAAGTGCCTTGTGTAGTCGTATTCTATTGTAGGAATGACAGCCTGGACAAACTTCAGGAAAATCAGAAGATACCTAAAACAAACAATAAGTTAAAGAAAACATGACGACATGGAAAACATCCATAAACATCCACTAAATCTGTGAATACAGCAACATCAAAAATGCAGAATAACACATCTTTGCTTGAGCATAACCAATATTAAACTTCAAATGAAAACTGACACTTGATGTTTACCATTTGCTGAAAATTTAAAGCCAAACTAGCGAAAGGGTGCAAGTTTTAACCACAGCCTAACAATCTGCTTGTCTGTCCTGAACAGTGTTGAAGTAGCAGTGGGGGTGCTGTTTCATCAAAATACAGGCAACACAGGAACCAAATAGGATGCACTACACAATAATTAAACAGCTCTGTCAAATGATGAGCAGAATCTTGGACTTCGTGTTCAACAGTAGTGTGCATGCACATGTAGGTCTGCGGCTTTTTCTGCCCTTCATCCAAGGCACCGTATCTGGATTTATTCCCCAGGTGTTGAACTGTCTATAATTATGATGGGCTAAACGCGGAGGGCAAATTTTGTTGTATGTATCAATGTATGCACAATGAAAATAAAATCTGATGTTGTTCAGTAACCACAAGACACTGGAAAGTTATATTTCACACAAGTCAAAGATTGACTGAAATACATACAGTTGTGTTCAAAATCATTGCAGTGTGTTTAAAATTGAGTCAAGCTCAAATTCCTTAAGAGCTTTTATTGCCATACACAGAAATGCATTGGTAACAGTGCACACACTATTGCAAACCAAAAGTATGAAGAAAAATGTACAACCCCAACGCCAATGAAGTTGGGGCATTATGTGAAATGTAAATAAAAACAGAATACAATGATTTGCAAATCCTCTTCAACCTATATTCAATTGAATACGCCACAAAGACAAGATATTTAATGTTCAAGCTGATAAACCTTATTGTTTTTGTACAAATATTTGCTCATTTTGAAATGTATGCCTGCAACACATTTCAAAAGCTGGGGCAGTGGTAAGTTTACCACTGTGTTACATCACCTTTCCTTCTAACAACACTCAATAAGCATTTGGGAACTGAGGACACAAATTGCTGAAGCTCTGTAGGTGGAATTCTTTCCCATTCTTGCTTGATGTACGACTTCAGTTGTTCAACAGTCCGGGCTCTCCGTTGTCGTATTTTGCGCTTCATAATGCGCCACAGATTTTCAATGGGCGACAGGTCTGGACTGCAGACAGGCCAGTCTAGTACCCGCACTCTTTTACTACGAAGGCACGCTGTTGAAACACGTGCAGAATGTGGCTTGGCATTGTCTTGTTGAAATAAGCAGGGACGTGCCTGAAAAAGACATTACTTGGATGGCAGCATGTGTTGCTCCAAAACCTGGATGTACCTTTCAGCATTGATGGTGCCATCACAGATGTGTAAGCTGCCCATGCCATAGGCACTAACACACCCCCATACCATCACAGATGCTGGCTTTTGAACTTTGCACTGGTAACAATCTGGATGGCCTTTTTCCTCTTTTTTCCGGAGGACACGACGTCCATGATTTCCAAAAACAATTTGAGATGTGGACTCGGACCACAGCACACGTTTCCACTTTGCATCTGTCCATTTCAAATGCACTCGGGGCCCAGAGAAGGCGGCGGTGTTTCTGGATGTTGTTGATGTATGGCTTTCACTTTGCATGGTAGAGTTTCAACTTGCACTTGTAGATGTAGCGAGGAACTGTAACTGACAATGGTTTTCTGAAGTGCTCCTGAGCCCACGCGGCAATATCCTTTACACAATGATGTCGGTTCTTAATGCAGTGACGGCTGAGGAACAAAGGTCACGGGCATTCAATGTTGGTTTTCAGCCAAGCCGCTTATGTGCAGAAAGTTCTCCAGATTATCTGAATCTTCTGATTATATGTATGACGGCCTGTAGCTGATGGAATCCCTAAATTCCTTGCAATTATGCGCTGAGAAACATTGTTCTTAAACTGTTGGATTATTTTTTCCCCACACAGTTGTTCACAAAGTGCTGATCCTCACCCCATCTTTGCTTGTGAACGGCTGAGCCTTTTGGGGATGCTCTTTTTATACCCAATCACGACACTCACCTGTTTCCAATTAACCTGTTCACATGTGGAATGTTCCAAACAGGTGTTCTTTGACCATCCATCAACTTTCCCAGTCTTTTGCTGCCCCTGTCTGAGCTTTTTTGTGTTGCAGGCATCCATTTCAAAATGAGAAAATATTTGCACAATAACAAAAGTTTATCAGTTTGAACATTAAATACCTTGTCTTTGTGGTGTATTCAATTGAATATAAAATATATCATTGTATTCTGTTTTTATTTACATTTCAAACAATATCCAAACTTCACTGGAATTGGGGTTGTACTGTTTAAGGGTGATTCTTAGACTACGGGCACTTTTATGTCCCTTGATCATACTTTATGAAAAAAAGAAAAAAGGGGAAATTTCACACTTTTATAGTTATCTTTACAATGAAAGTGTTTGAAGAAATTTGTCCTAGTAGTCTATGATGACTTTTTCACCTTTTTTCAGCATCATTATATGCAAATATTGCTGTTTTGTGCTTGCCCCACACCCAGACTTATGATCTTCAATGATAAAAATGAATAGTAAACAAACGTTTTTTTCTAATGTTTTAATATATCTCTGAATAAAATATCAGTAAAATAATCAAAACATAATTGGGGTATTCAATGTCATACAACTGTTGTGATTTTTTTTTAAACAAAATGTAGTTGTCCCACACTATTGCCGTAATTTCCACCACAACAATAATGTCCCTTTAAAAAGTTTGTATGAAAGATTTTGTGGGTAGTTTCTATGGAGATAAACAGTAACATCAGAGCACACGTATATAGCGCCAAATCACAACAAACAGTTGCCCCAAGGCACTTTATATTGTAAGGCAATGGTGTGGTGGAAATTACATTTACAAGGCCAATAGTGCCCGTAGTTAAAGAATCACCCATAAACTGAAAAATCTTTCCTGTGAACTAGTGAGCTAATATTTAGTTGTTTAATCACTGTTTTTGAGCGCTGCTTCACATCTGTATTGCTTGGAGTTGACCAACTTCTGGCACCTGTTAACAGGTATTCTCGCTCAGGACAATTTGACTACATTCCACGATTCCACTGCAATTCTTGGTTATTCTTCAGAAACAGTATTTTTGATGTCATCTCAATTTTTCTATTGGATTAAGATCCTGGGATTGGGCTGGCAACTCCATAATGTTAATCTTGTTGGTCTGGAATCAAGCTACTGCACAGTTGTTGGTGTGTTTGGGGTCATCTTGTTGAAACACCTATTTCAAGGGCATTTCTTCTTCAGCATAAGGGAATGTGACCTCTATGTAAGTAAGTCCCTTCGGCTGCTCCCTTGTTTGCACTCAGGGTCGCCACAGCAAATCCAAGGTGGATCTGCATGTTGAACTGGCACAAGTTTTATGCTGGATGCCCTTCCTGACGCAACTCTACATTACATGGAGAAATGTGGCAGGGGTGGGATTTGAACACGGAACCTTCTGAACTGAAACCAAGTGCATTAACCACTTGGCCACCACCCCTGCTAATGTGACCTCTAAGTATTTTGATGTTTTCAAACTGATCCATGATCCCTGGTATGGGATAAATAGACTTGATAGCATTGCACGAGAAACATCTCCATATCATGAAGGTTGTTCTACCATGCTTCACTGTCTTCATAGTGTACTTGAATTCAGTTTTTGGGGGGTCGTCTGATAAACTCTCTGCAGCCCCGAGGCCCCCCAAAAAACAAACAGTCGTTCTTTCATCAGTCCCCAAAATGTCGAACCATTTCTCTTTAAGTCAGTCAATGGGTTTGTCAAACTGTAATCTCTTAAGCATGTATTTCCACAATGGGACTTCATCAGGGCTTTGCACCCATAGCCTGGCTTCACATACAGTAGTATTCAGAATAATAGTAGTGCTATGTGACTAAAAAGATTAATCCAGGTTTTGAGTATATTTCTTATTGTTACATGGCAAACAAGGTACCAGTAGATTCAGTAGATTCTCACAAATCCAACAAGACCAAGCATTCATGATATGCACACTCTTAAGGCTATGAAATTGGGCTATTAGTAAAAAAAAAATCTCCAATGCTTTAAAATGGACAAAAAAAAAAAAAAACAGACACGTGGAAGAAAACGGAAAACAACCATCAAAATGGATAGAAGAATAACCAGAATGGCAAAGGCTCACACACTGACCAGCTCCAGGATGATCAAAGACAGTCTGGAGTTACCTGTATGTGCTGTGACAGTTAGAAGACACCTGTGTGAAGCTAATTTATTTACAAGAATCCCCCGCAAAGTCCCTCTGTTAAATAAAAGATGTGCAGAAGAGGTTACAATTTGCCAAAGAACACATCAACTGGCCTAAAGAGAAATGGAGGAATATTTTGT
Source organism: Thalassophryne amazonica (assembly GCF_902500255.1). Lineage (NCBI taxonomy): Eukaryota > Metazoa > Chordata > Actinopteri > Batrachoidiformes > Batrachoididae > Thalassophryne > Thalassophryne amazonica. The sequence continues at coordinate 110,512,689 of NC_047103.1, read as the reverse complement.
GAACTGATGAAAGTAAAATTGTTCTTTTTGGGTCCAAGGGCCACAGACAGTTTGTGACATGACCCCCAAACTCTGAATTCAAGCCACAGTTCACAGTGAAGCATGGTGGTGCAAGCATCATGATATGGGCATGTTTCTCCTACTATGGTGTTGAGCCTATATATCGCATACCAGGTATCTTCAAGTATTTTGACATATCCAAACTGATTTTGGATATGTCAAAATACTTGAAGAGGTCATGTTGCACCCAGGGGGAGAAGCTTGGCTCCATCACGCTGTTTTTAGAGACTGCCTGAACACGCATTTGATACATTGGAAAAAGTTAGAATACATATTTCCAGGAGTTGATGGACTTTCGGTAACATGCCACAATTGTGACAGAACCTGAGGTGAGGGCAGAGCTGCAGCTGGTGATTGCAGATGATACATCCATGTATCACGTGCATGGATGTATCATGAAGTGGACGTGTCCTCTCACTAGCGATCGGTGTGTAAGCAGCAGTTAATGGACTTTATTTAATGTGCCACAATCATGAGAGAACTTGAGGTGGTGAAGGCAGAACTGCAGCTGATGGTCCTGCGCGATCCGTCCGTGAGTGGACATGGACATATCCTCTCACTGCCAATTCAACCATGAGGAGTGGACGTGGACATGTCCTCTCAGTGGCGATCTGTCCATGAGGAGTTAATGAACGTGGAAGCTTGGCTGGCCCGCCGCCTCTTCTTCTGTGGTTTTGATGCTTTACTGCCAGCAAAGTCCAGCAGGATGAATAAAATCTAGCAATGCAGGTATGTACTGATAAAAAAAAAACAAAAAAACAAAAGGACTTTTCTCACTGCAGTAGGGTTTTGACAATTGCAGAGGCTTGGTGTACAGTAGCGCAGTGTTGTGTAGATATACAGTGAGGAAATTAAGTATTTGAACACCCTGCGATTTTGCAAGTTCTCCCACTTAGAAATCATGGAGGGGTCTGAAATTTTCATCTTAGGTGCATGTCCACTGTAAGAGACATAATCAAAAAAAAAAAATCTGGAAATCACAATGTTTGATTTTTAAATAATTTATTTGTATGTTACTGCTGCAAATAAGTATTTGAACACCTACCAACCAGCAAGAATTCTGGCTCTCACAGACCTGTTCATTTTTCTTTAAGAAGCCCTCTTATTCTGCACTCTTTACCTGTATTAACTGCACCTGTGTGAACTTGTTACCTGTATAAAAGACACCTGTTCACACAATCAATCACACTCCAACCTGTCCACCATAGCCATGACCAAAGAGCTGTCTAAGGACACCAAGGACAAAACTGTAGACCTGCACAAGGCTGGGATGGACTACAGGACAACAGGCAAGCAGCCTGGTAGAAGACAACAACTGTTATGATTATTTATTAGAAAGTGGAAGAAACACAAGATGACTGTCAGTCTCCCTCAGTCTGGGATTCCATGCAAGATCAATCAATCAACTTTTTTCTTATATAGCGCCAAATCACAACAAACAGTTGCCCCAAGGCGCTCCATATTGCAAGGCAAGGCCATACAATAATTATGAAAAACCCCAACGGTCAAAACGACCCCCTATGAGCAAGCACTTGGCCACAGTGGGAAGGAAAAACTCCCTTTTAACAGGAAGAAACCTCCAGCAGAACCAGGCTCAGGGAGGGGCAGTCTTCTGCTGAGACTGGTTGGGGCTGAGTGAAAGAACCAGGAAAAAAGAGATCGATCACTAATGATTAAATGCAGAGTGATGCATACGGAGCAAAAAGAGAAAGAAACAGTGCATCATGGGAACCCCCCCACAGTCTACATCTAAAGCAACATAACCAAGGGATGGTCCAGGGTCACCCGATCCAGCCCTAACTATAAGCCTTAGCGAAAAGGAAAGTTTTAAGCCTAATCTTAAAAGTAGAGAGGGTATCTGTCTCCCTGATCTGAATTGGGAGCTGGTTCCACAGGAGAGGAGCCTGAAAGCTGAAGGCTCTGCCTCCCATTCTACTCTTACAAACCCTAGGAACTACAAGTAAGCCCGCAGTCTGAGAGCGAAGCGCTCTAATGGGGTAATATGGTACTACGAGGTCCCCAAGATAAGATGGGACCTGATTATTCAAAACCTTATAAGTAAGAAGAAGAATTTTAAATTCTATTCTAGAATTAACAGGAAGCCAATGAAGAGAGGCCAACACGGGTGAGATATGCTCTCTCCTGCTAGTCCCCGTCAGTACTCTAGCTGCAGCATTCTGAACCAACTGAAGGCTTTTTAGGGAACTTTTAGGACAACCTGATAATAATGAATTACAATAGTCCAGCCTAGAGGAAATAAATGCATGAATTAGTTTTTCAGCATCACTCTGAGACAAGACCTTTCTGATTTTAGAGATATTGCGTAAATGCAAAAAGGCAGTCCTACATATTTGTTTAATATGCGCTTTGAATGACATATCCTGATCAAAAATAACTCCAAGATTTCTCACAGTATTACTAGAGATCAGGGAAATGCCATCCAGAGTAACGATCTGGTTAGACACCATGCTTCTAAGATTTGTGGGGCCAAGTACAATAACTTCAGTTTTATCTGAGTTTAAAAGCAGGAAATTAGAGGTCATCCATGTCTTTATGTCTGTAAGACAATCCTGCAGTTTAGCTAATTGGTGTGTATCCTCTGGCTTCATGGATAGATAAAGCTGGGTATCATCTGCGTAACAATGAAAATTTAAGCAATACTGTCTAATAATACTGCCCAAGATCTCACTTTGTGGGGTAAGGATGATTCTGAGAAAGCTCAGAACTACAGAGGAGGACCTGGTCAATGACCTGAAGAGAGCTGGGACCACAGTCAAAGATTACATTAGCAACACATGATGCTGTCATGGTTTAAAATCCTAAAGGGTAGCAAGGTCCCCCTGCTCAAGCCAGCACATGTCCAGGCCCATTTGAAGTTCACCAGTGACCATCTGGATGATCCAGAGAAGGCATGGGAGAAGGTCATGTGGTCAGATGAGACCAGAAAAGAGCTTTTTGGAATCAACTCCACTTACTATGTTTAGAGGATGAGAACAACCCCAAGAAAACCGTCCCAACCGTGAAGCATGAGGGTGGAAACATCATACTCTGGGGGTGCTCTTCTGCAAAGGGGACAGGACGACTGCACCGTATTGAAGGGAGGATGGACGGTTTCATGTATTGTGAGATTTTGGCAAACAACCCCCTTCCCTCAGTAAAGCACTGAAGATGGGTCATGGGTGGGTCTTCCAGCATGACAATGACCCCAAACACACAGCCAAGGCAACTAAGGAGGGGCTCCATGAGAAGCATTTCAAGGTCCTGGAGTGGCCTGGCCAGTCTCCAGACCTGAACTCAATAGAAAGTCTTTGGAGGGAGCTGAAACTCCAAACCTGAAAGATCTAGAGAAGATCTGTATGGAGGAGTGGACCAAAATCCCTGTTGCAGTGTGTGCAAACCTGGTGAAAAACTACAGGAAACATTTGACCTCTGTAATTGCAAACAAAGGCTACTGTACCAAATATTAACACTGATTTTCACAGGTGTTGAAATACTTATTTGCAGCAGTAACATACAAATAAATTATTAAAAAAAATAATAATCATACATTGTGATTTACGGATTTTTTTTTTTTTTTAGATTATGTCTCTTACAGTGGACATGCACCTAAGAAGAAAATTTCAGACCCGTCCATTATTTGTAAGTGGGAGAACTTGCAAAATCGCAGGGTGTTCAAAAACTTATTTTCCTCACTGTACATACAGTAGCGCAGTGTTGTGTAGACTTGTGTGGAGCACTGCATCTGTACTCCACGCCAAATGTCCATGAAAAAAATTTTAAATGTTAAATTTTTTGCACCCATTTCGTGGACCCCTTTGCGTCCCTCAGCACATTGCCACATAGGGCTGCACAAGCTCGTCGTAGTGGGTAGGCGGCATTACGCAACTTTACATTGGCCTGGAGTGAAAGGGGCCACCTGTTTCACACCTGTTTTTTCCCCCACAGTAAGATAAATGCAGACACTGCTATTTTTTTGAACAGCCCAATATTCCTTTTTATTCACTGTCTGTAAAGTAATAAATTTGATAGTTTTTTTCTTCATGTTTTGATTTGGAGTAGAATGTGTAGTGTTCTAAATGCGTTTGAGTGTATGGAAATCAAAGCTATTATAAGGAATTTGAGCTTTACTCACTTATTTTGAACACAACTGTACAAGTTATACAAGGAAAGATTTTGACCACCCTGACACTGAATGTTCACGTGGGTCATTCTTCAAGAATTACAAGGACAAAACTGAACAAATCTGAGTAGTTTGTGGGATATCAACTCATGTCCAAACTACAAATATAAAAGGTTCAAGTTAATTTTGCCATATTGTGAGAGACTACAATAAAAAAAATACTTGGTAAATTACAGTATTTCAGAAAAAAAAAACTGTTCATCAAAACTGCAGATTACTGAATTTTGACTAAAATTAAGTCTCTTTGGCTGCTCCTTTGTTTTGCACTCGGGGTCGCCACAGCAAATCCAAGGTGGATCTGCATGTTGAATTGGCACAAGTTTTACACCTGGTGCCCTTCCTGACACAACTCCATATTACATGGAGAAATGTGGAAGGGGTGGGGTTTGAACAGAGAACCTTCCGCACTGAAACCAAGTGCACTAACCATTTGGCCACCACCCCTGCCAGGTCAAATTATAGTATTGGCCAAAACCTTCTAATATGCTTTAAGTAACAGCACAATACCACCTCAAGTTTGCTGTTATCACCAAGTGTTATTTTAAAAAAATCATAAAAATTTTTTTGCATACAATATACAGGGCTGACATTGAGGCAATATGGCTAAGCCTGAAACTAATTTGTGGAGGGGTTTGGGGGCCGCCTCGGTCCCCAATGGGGTCCAGGGGCAAAGCCCCGGGCTGGGGGCTGCGATTTTAGGCCTTTTTAAACCTGTTTGGAAAGCTATCAGGAACACCCAAAGTTAGATTTTAAACAGTCATTACCATCTTTGAGGTCAAGTGGTTTGTGTTTTACAATGCAGTTTTCTAAAGCAAAAATAAAATAACCACAAACAAAAATTGGGCACAGGTTCCCCTAACATCTGCAGGTTTTGTCTACATACTACCATCACTGAACACTGTTGCTGCTGGAATCATATTTTCAGGGCAATTATTTTATAGTTTATTCAACAGACCAGTCCAAGCGAACATCAGTGTGGAAAGAAAAGCAAGGCAGAAAATGAAAAGGGTTGGGTTCGCATCCACTCCAATTTTTAAATGTGTGAAAAATAATTATTATTTCAATAAATGAATGGTTATTAACTTACAACATGAGCTAAGCATTTTGTTTTTGAAATGCCAAAATTCGTAAGGAATTTGAATTTTGAAATTTATCTATCACTCGTCATGGATGCTTAATCCATTTACTAATACCTCTTCAAACTACATAGTTAAACATAAAATACTCCTTACGGCAATCGGCTGCACTGGTAAAAATCATATCCACTAAATAATTTCTTTCTTCAATTTGATCGCTTTGTCTAACAGGCGCCTGCAAAATGCTAAGAAAAGATTTTTGTTCTGATACAGATCGAGCCACAGTAAAACACGTTCAATGATTAGTTATCACATCGAGCTAGACCAATGAAAAATCATGTTATTAAACAAAGAACAGGGTATATTTCGCAGTTCTTATTAAACAAAGAACCGGTATATCGTATTTCCCGGCACTAAACGTCATTCGTGGACCATCCCCTCAAACTGTCATAATTGTTATAAACCAGTCACAATTTGTTTTATTATACATCTGTGTAATTAATAAAATGATATTCACGGACAATTCGTTCACGCACGCATGCAAGTGAAAAAAAAAAGATACCGGCTGCTGCTGCATTTCCTCCCCCTCAACTCTGTCATAATTGTTATAAATCAGTCACCATTTGTTTTATTATACATTTGTAATTAATAAAATTATCTTCATGGACGATTCGTTCGCACATGCACGCACGTGGAAAAAAAAAAAAAAAAAAAAGAACACAGGCTGCTGCTGCACTTTCTCCCCCTCAAACTGTCATAATTGTGTTAAATAAAAGACAAAAGGGACATAAGTCCTGCTCACAGGCTGATTGCCAGAGACAGGACATGTCCATGTCAAGTATAAACTCCAGACAGACATCTCCACGTCACTACATATCCACAACGCGTCCTTCCATAGGGATTACATGGCAACCTGTCGCCTCTGCTGCATATAACCGGATCCAAAAGCCGGAAATCTGGCTCAGGCCGGAAAAATACCAGGCCTGAATATATGAAAAAACACAGTAAAGACAAAAGCACAGACTGTATCTATACACTGGACTATCCACACGACGCCACCCATAGGTTTTCTGTGGAGACCAATGCTGGCAGTGGTGGCAATGCCGACTCTGCCTACATCGCGACAAAAGCATAAATGGATAAAGAGGTGGAGTGTGGGTCACTCAGTGTGTGACAAAAGAAGCCTGAACACACCCCCATCTTCAGGTCCAAACCAGCTAAGGTAACAACCTCATGTGGTTTGGGTGTTTATGTAATCATATTTTGGGGGACAGTGTGGTGGTTCTCATAACAGTTTACATTGGTGTGGGCATTAAAAGTTACGAGCTGCTTATTTTCTCAGCAATCATCCATTAACAGCAGGGGGCAGCACAGTGGCTTACTGGTTAGCATAGATGCCTCACAACAAGAAGGTCGTGGGGTCACTTCTTGCCCTTTCTGTATGGAGTTTGCATGTTCTCCCCATGTCTGTTGGTTTCCTCCAGACACTCAAAAACATGGTTATTTAGGGTCTGTTCCTTTCTCTGCCACTGACCAAGGCAGAGTCTCTCCATCTGGAGTGGTGCTCCCAGTGGTTGGATTCTGCGTCCAACTGCACTTAGGATGGGTGAAATGCAGAGGAAAAATTTTGTTCAGTGCATCTACAGTGACAATAATAAAGGATTATTAACAGACTGCGAGGTCTCTACAGGGAAACATCAAACTGAGGTGTAAGTTCAGACCAAGCAAGTGAGGTTAATAATTTGTTGATTTTATATATATACATATATATATATACATATATATATATACATACACACACACACACACACACACACACACACACACACATACATACACACACGAGGGTAGGCTGAAAAGTTCTAAGGCTCACTATAATGCAGTTAATGCATTAATCCTTCATGGGGAGCCTTAGAACTTTTCAGCCTACCCTTGTATATATATATAAACACACGAACGCCTGAATATGAAAGCTGCTGACGGCTTCTAGACAGACCTCATAGTCGGAGCGGAAGTGAAGCCGTTCGCTTCAGCAGCGGAGGTGAACTTCACCTCCAAAAATAATATTAATAAAAAAACAACAAAATAAAGGAAAGACTTCACCTCCTCTGCTCACTTCAGAGCTCTGGAGCTGAGCTGAGCAGCGGCTCATCTCAGCTGACCTCCGAGCTGATGGCCGGTGTCCCGACAGAACCGTGGCGCATAGCAGGAACTTGCTAACAGATGGTTCGGTCGTTAGCTGGTAAGGTTTTAATCTGTGTGTTTTTTCAGATGCTGTTTAGATATTTATGGAGTATGTTCATGTCCGATTTGCTTTTTGTAATCGTGTTTTTAGCTTCTGGTTTGTAAAGAAAATGCACATTTCAGACCGATTGTCATGGAAACCGGTCCGATATGGGAAAATATCTGACCGGTAACCACCCAATCTGAACACGCATAGCGCCGCAGCCATATAATAAAAGGCCTTCTTTTTCAAAACAGGTCAAGCCGCCAATAGCTGCTAAAAGCATTAATGCCATTAGCATGCAACATTAAACAAGATGAGAATTTTACTGATCATGAATATTATACCAGGGGCATCGATCAGTTAGGACATTTCACCACACAACAAGCCATATTATTCTAGGTATTTGTCATATAATGCTCAAAATGCCACACACAGAGTTCCACAACAGCTAGCTCGGTGTGGCCTCTGAGCCACTGGTGTTATGAGAGCTGGAGAGTCTCAGCAGCTGTCACTCTAAGTGACCACGGCCCTAATTCTATGTAACTTTATGACTTAAAAAGTGTAAAAAAAAAATAAAATAAAATAAATCACCCCCCATGCAGTTGTCATGGTGGGGAAACTACCTAAAAACACCAAAACTATGTTTTTTGAAGCAGGCTGCAAACACGTTTATTTCAGCTCTAAAGTTGGACACTTTTAAGACAGACATGAATGGGAATCTGCTCACTTTTGGAGCCAGCCTTAAGCAGCCAGTCACGGAACTGTGACTTTTTCTTCTTCTGAGTCGGCCTCATTTGAGTCCATCGAAGCTTACCGTTTGGATAAAAGGATACATATGCACTCCCAGTTCTCCTCCTCCCTCTGCAACAGTCTCAATAATCTTTTTCATTACTTCAGCATGTCTGAAAATAAAAAAGATATCAAAAACGTCTGTATGACAGCAATTATTTCAACTTTCATCCACATTTTTATACATAATGAAAAGTACAAGACCCCATGATACTTAAACTCCTCCACTTGGGTAATAACCCTCCCCTGAGGAGGAAGACTGTTGTGTAAAATCATGTAGAATGTGACAGTCACTGGATGGAGCTGAAATGATTTTGGACAATTTGAAAAGGACTGCAGATGTGGTGAGGGAGTCAGCCAGGAAGATGCTAGGTGTAACATCTGGATAGTGGAAGGAAAATCAGGAAAGTTGCCAGATAGCCAGACAGATGATGAAAGTAGAAGTACAAGTACATTGTAACATAAGACATTTGACAAAAGCTCTGGAAAGGGTGTATAGCAAGCTGTATATGAAGCTGAACCCTGATACCTGGTTCACAGAGTAAGTTTTTTTAAATTGCCTATTATTAAAATACCTGAGAAACCCTGAGAAAATTTTCAATTTCAATTTATTTTTATATATATAGAGCACAGTCTAACCTTACCAACTACAACCAACAGTTGGTACCAGCAGTTATAAGGAAAAACTCCCTCTGATGATTTGAGGAAGAAACCTCAAGCAGACCAGACTGGTGACCCTCTGCTTGGGCCATGCTACCGACACATTTTACAAAACAATTTACAAAAACGAATATACAGGAAATTTTGCCAGTGCACAGGACAGGAGGGTAGCAGAAGCAAACAATACCCATCTCTGCATGGCGCTGCATCTCAAACTGAGGGGGGAAAAGAAAAAACAATACAGAATTAGACATCAGAAAGACAACAGACTTTAGATAAAGTTGAGGCTGCAGCCCACTCGGTTTCCTAATAAAATAAATTTAAAAGAGTAAAAAGCATAGTAACATATTATGCCAATATGCTAGCGATACGAAAGGGAAAATACGAGGTCTGTCAATAAAGTAACGGTCCTTTTTATTTTTTTTCAAAAACTATATGGCTTTCATTCATATGTTTTTACGTCAGACATGCTTGAACACTCGTGCGCATGCGTGACTTTTTCCACGCCTGTCAGTGACGTCATTCGCCTGTGAGCACGCCTTGGGAAGGAGTGGTCCCGCCCCCTCGTCGGATTTTCATTGTCTGGAAACGGCGGAATGAAAAGGACTTTTTTTCCATCAGAATTTTTTCAGAAGCTGTTAGAGACTGGCACCTGGAAACAATTCGAAAAATTTATCTGGCTTTCGGTGAAAATTTTACAGGCTTCACAGAGAATAAGGTCTGTTAGTACAGCTTTAAGGACCCATTTAAGGACGCTCGGCGCGCCACGCTCCGAGCTGCGACGACGCGGCACAAGCCACCGGACCATTTCTAAACGGATGGCTCTGTGGATACGAGACCGTCGTGTGCTCTTTCTCTGGTTATCACAAGAGCTGGACATCAGCCATTTTCCGGCAGATTTCACTTTTAACAAGAGATTTTGTCATGGAAAGCCGTGCGGAGGCTTCGCGCGTCACGACCGAGTCACTTTGGAAGCGAGACAAAGGAACACCTCCGTTTCGGCGTGTCAGAGGACAAGTTTGGACATGTCCAGCTCTCCACAATTTCACTGATACTTACTGGACTGGTAAGCATTGAAAGCCGAGATAGACAAAATTGAAAATCAAAAAATATCAATAATATACATTATAGTAAAAAGCCACATATTCTTGTGTAAATTCCTGTAAATCCACAGTCTTTTTCCCATGAAAAGTCTACATTAATAAAAACTCATTTACATTCTTGTGTAAAATACATGTAAATCCATTCAAAGCCACAGTCTTTTTTCCCCAATGAAAGAAAGTCAATATTAATGAAAAAAGTCACATAATCTTGTCTAAAATCCTGTTTGAGCAGCACAATGTTTATTTTCCAGAGAGAAAAATTCTTACCGTGTTTCCTGAGAGCACAGTTCACTTTTCCAGTTTCTTTTATCTTTCAGATGTGTTGATGAAGCCAGCGACGAATCCACAGATTCTTGTCCTTATTAGACTTTGTCAAACCGTCTTTCTCACCGTCTTTTCTCTGTCCGATGACGGTCTGTGAAACAGACAGGCTGCAGAAGTCTTCTTTTAAAAACTTTAGAGCTCTAAAGGTTTGCGATGTCCACATGCTACGTTCAGCTTTAGCTTCGCGCAGGAGCAACACAGCGTCGCCGCAGCAACCAACCAGTCTCACTTTACGACAACTGTCGCAATAGCCAGGCTTTTTTCTCCTCAAAACTCTGCGGATCCAAGGACACTGATTTGTATCTATAACACAGAGGCCAGTGTCCGCGGACTGATAAAACTTGAACGATGTCGTTAAAAAAACACTTTGCGATAGACATTTTAAAAACTAAGTGACGATCACAATTACAGAGTTAACAGTAACAGAGTTAGCCAACACCACCCCCCCCCACCCCAATGATGAAATCCGCTGAATTTCCCAGATCCACGGAGTTTTCACAGCCCTGATAGCATCATGGCACACAAGATGGAATACTAACACAAGGTGACTGTGTTTTGGGGGGCCCGTACTTTTCACAAAGGTGGCGCAATCATGTTGAGTGTAGTTTTAAGCACTGAGTTTAAACTATCCACAAGACTGTCTACTGACTGGGCATATTCCAAACATGAAGTTAAGTTATCAAGCAGTCTAGCTTCGAGTTCAGTTGCAGTTGAGGAGTTGGTGCATCTTTGCAGTAATAAATGAGGTTCTTGCTCCACTAAACATGGCAGTGAAACTGTAAACTTAAGTGAGTGATCAGAGACCACCGATGCAAGAGACATGATGTCAATATTTGTGACAGCAATACAATGTGTGAGAACCAAATCCAGGGTATTTCCACTAATGTGCGTCAAGGCCTGAATGCATTGCTGAAATCCTAATGCATCCACAATTTCCATAAATGATTTGCAGAGGCGATCAGAAGGCTTATTTATATGAATGCAGACATGTTCTTTCCTTTGTAGGATTAATTCTTCTGTATTACATGCACCTGTTTTGTTTTTTTTTTGGGGGGGGGTTTGGGGGGGGGGGGGGGGGAGTGTCATGGAGGTGCCTCTCCTATTGAGGAAAAGAAAAGGAAGGATTTTGTTTTGTTTTCAGCATTGTGATGGCGTATCAGTGACATTTTGGCCATGTGCATGACCCAGCACAGAGGTGCCTGAGTGCTGAGGACCCCAGCAGCTGGAGAAGGCCAAAGTAAGAGAATATACACAATACAAACAAAATGCACATTAAATTACTCTGATAGCACAAAGTGTAAGCATTTATTTTCAAATCAGGTGGCAAAAAGGCATAAACAGACTACAAATATAATGCTAATCATAATGAAAAAATATGTATAATGCAAAACAAAAATAATCCCCAAAATTGTTACCTGATAATAAATAAATAGTAGTGATAATAAATTCATGTTGATGGCAATTTAACCCCACATTTATGGTGGCTGAAACAGAAGTAAGCCTCTTCACCTGCAAGGGTGGACAGAGCACATGGCAGGAGGAGGAAGGTGGGGGTGGTTCTCAATGGTAACAGTCTTTTTCACATGGTCCTGACTGATGTCCTCGTACATCTGCTCCACAGTCAAGGGCTGCCTGTCCTGTGAAGGGAGCAGACAAATGGCGCACAGAGTCAATGATATGTGATGGGTCACTCAGCAGCAGGTTTTATGAGTGCAGCAGATAAATGCATACAAGAGTCTTTAGATTTTGTGACACAAGCACCGAATTTGGCACAATGGTATTTCTTGGCCTTGTTGCAAAACAAGCCGTAAACCAATTAAATTTCCAAGATAGCACCTGGAAATATGTATTTTCATCATATATTTGCCCAGTCTTATTTATTTCAATGTTGGACCTGTTAAATATTGTGTTATGGACTGGGGGGATTTTAAATTAACTTGAGGCAATATTTTCATGCTTTGAAAGGATTGTATTTTTTTTTCCAATTTTTGGGGGTGTCAAAGTCCAAGCCCACATTCACGACATGGCACATAGGTAATGGATCTAGTAGAGGATAGCTTGTTAGGATGAAATACTGTAGGGACCTTGTGTGCCCCATGGCCACTACAGTAACCATGAAGCCCTAACAGGAACCCTGAATACAAGATGGCTAACAGGGCTCCAGTGAAACACAAAGTCCTCAACGGTGGATCAGGCAGAGGTTATGGCTTGTCACCCAGCAGCTATGAAGGCAGATAAAGGCTGCAACAGGTCCTCAGATGCAGATAATCTGGGATTTCCCAGCCATCGGACCAGGCTAAGGATCTTTCTAGGGCCGTGTGTTTGTTGGCATGCAGCAACATTCCCACGTTACAGGTGTCTCTAGATTGACCCTGGATGTAGATTTTCTACTCTGCACACTCAAGTCTTTCGGCGATCGGCAAAGAGTGACAGATTGTGAATTTGGAAGGTCTAAAGCCCCTTTCACAATGGGCCCACTTCCAGTTGCTTCCTGTGGCATCATGACGATGCAGGAATTTCTGTGTCAGGTGCGCGCAGCAGGGGCTGAGAGGAGGTGAGAACGCAGCCTGCAGGTTCTCTGCACAGAGAAATCAGAGTGCACAGTTTAGCTGCAGCCAGACTGTGCACTCTGATTTCTCTTCTAGTTTATATTTGTTCTTATGCTGAGCTGCAGGTCTGAGGTCTGAGTTCTGTTACAAGTTTATCTTTCCTCCTTTGACCGCGAGATGCGCATGTGCGCGAACAAACCGTCCATGAGTAAATGTGGAGATGTCTGGAGTTATACTTGATATGGACATGTCCTGTCTCTGGCAATCAGGCTGTGAGCAGGACTTTTATGGATTTTATTTAAACACTTTTGTGAGAGAAGAGCGAGGAGCTGCAGCTGCAATCAGTATTTTTTTTCTGTGCTCTTTTTTGAGTGTGTAGTTTTTACTGCATTGAGTACACAGTATAAAAACAATCCTGCCTGATTTATACTTCAGGAACAAAGGAACACAGCAGGAATCATAAATTGGCGTCAGGTAACGTATTGTGAGCGTGTGGCTTCCAGTCACTTTGAGTACTGTCCTGTTGCTCTGACTTGCGCTGAAACCACTTAATTTCTGCGTCGAGCACAGAATGCAAAAAAAAAAAAAAAATTAAAACATGTTTAATTTTTGGAGTCCGATTTGCTTCGTCCTTTGGATTCCTTGCGCTGTTGTGGCGTCGAGCTGCATCGTCTCTGCACTGGGTTGCTTCCATGCGGCGGCGTCATGACGACGCACAATGCAGCTAGAAGCAGCCCTGGTCTGAAAGGGGCTTTCACTCTGACCCAGCAAGGAAGCAGCAGGCGTGTAATTAAATGTCAGACCCTTGGAAGAAGCAAGAAGGTTCTGCAGTAGCTGCATCTGTGACTGAGCAGCCCCATTTACGATCCGCTCTGCTCACCCTGGACAGGGACGGAGCTAGAAAACGTGCTCTAAACATAGTCTGCTTCACCTTAAAACACCTGGATTACCTCATCCAGAGGGTCACCTGCTCTGTGGTAGAAAAACAAAAACACAAATGATGAAATTTGGTACAAGGAACATACGAACTTCAATGGACAACAAAAATTCAGGCCAACCACAAAGGCAAACACCTCTCATCTCACGTGAACTCCACAAACCAACCTTGACATTGTTGCCTTGAGTGACACAAAAAAAAGCAGAAGACCACATACAAGAGGAGCAAGGGGGCTACACATTCTCACCACATGACACACCATTCTGATGCCCCCTGAGGGATCCCAGAGTGATCGTTTTGTTTTCTGTCGGCAGCCTACCGAAGAAGCTTTGTGCAAAATTACAGAAGATGTCTGTTTTTCTGCAATCAACTCAAGGTGTGGAAAAACATCATTTCAGCCCTTTGGGTGGGGTGGTGGTGTTGGGGGAGAGCTGAAAATATTCTGTAGAACATTACTGTGGCAGTTGCATTGTAATTAAGGACGTACTTCATCGTATCCAAAGAGCCAGAGTCGAGGAGTCTGGTAGTATTTATCATATGTAATGTACAGGTCATATGTTCTTGTTTGAAGAATGGCATCTTCACTCCCAGGTTCCGTTTTGGCTTTTGAGTCTGCTATTTTGCTGGTATCCAAGGTTGCCTAGACAGACAGACGGACAGACAATAAAAATAAGAAGAAGTAAAAATAAAAAAAAAATAGTGTTTAATCAACAGTGAGTCAAATGATGAATGACTGTCGTCAGACAACAGAAATCAAATGTTTAAGCCTGCTGACAATGTTACCTCATCAGTTTCCAACAGACCACTTTCCTCATATTCTGAAATGAAAAAATACAACTATAGTATATTTTGATCCATATGATGACTGACTGAGAAGAGATGACATGAAAGTTTTCAGGTTTTGCTAAACTGCATTATGACGCTCTTGTCACATGATTACCTTCCATATCTGCTGCTTCTCCATCTTCATCATCATCATCATCATCATTGTCATCATTATCATTACAACATGCTGCAGGAGTGGTATTCATATTCTTGTCCTACAAGATAAAAAAAAGACCAAAAAAAAAAAATAACTGTTGCTGCAACACGGTGGGTCACACGCCATGTTAAATATGTTGAAGACCAACATGCTGCAGTTACATCACTTGTTTAGTTCCAGTGCTTTTCTGAACATTGGGCTTGAAATTAAAGTCCATGAAAGGGCTCAGCACATGTTCAGATGAACCTCAGCACGTGATGTTATGACTGTTACCTGGGGAAAAAACGTGGCTAACCCGTGAACACATAGGGCATATTATTTTGGTACTCACCAGAGAAGTTTTTTATTTATTTATTTATTTAACCAGGTTAGTTCCATTGAGATCAAGATCTCTTTTACAAGGGAAACCTGGACAATTTTTAAGTTCCCAATCCATCTAACCTGCATGTATTTAGATGTGGGAGGAACACCCAGAGGAAACTCATGCAAACGTGGGGAGAACATGCAAACTCCACACAGAAAGGTCACAGGTGGGAATTGATCCCATGACCTTCTTACTGTGGGCAGCAGTGCTAATCACCAAGCCACCATGCTGCCATGTTAAGAAGACAAGCAGTGAGAAACAATGTGGCTTCCATTAAAACAGTCATGCAATGGTCATATATATCAAAGTGTGTCAAAATCCAAATCCTCATCCACGTCATGATTTGTCAAGGACCACGTGTTTGTCGGTGTGCAACGACATTCCCATGTTAAACAACCCCACGCCCAGGTGTCTCTCGATCAATCCAAAGTGGCTTCTGACCATCAAGAGGGACAACAGACATGATCTTCACTACCTGCCAATTGCAAGAAAAGTATTGAGAGTAACATCAACCACTGTACATCACCTTCATTAACTTCACAAAGGCATTCAACAGTGTGCCACACCCACTTCTGTGAAAGATCCCGAGCAAAACAGGATGTCTGGATAAATTTATCAAGATCCCGAGGCTTCTCCACGATGACCTGCCCACCACAGTTCTGGTAAATGGCACAAAAACTGAAGCCTTCAATGTTCAAACAGGAGTAAAACAGAGCTGCGTCATTGCCCTACGCTCTTCATCATTTAGTGGCAACAATTGTGCACCTGATCAAGGAACACAATACCACCATTAATTGACACTGTGTATAGAACAGATGGTAAGTTTTTCAACCTGAGCTAAATGAAAGCCAAGAAGAAAATCACCATTTTTGCTCCTGGACTTCCAGTATACTGACAATAGTAGTGTGTCATACTTTCTGGAAGCAGGTCTTCAGGAAAATCCTTGAAATCTTAAAAGAAGTCTACACCAGGCTTTGACTTCACATCAACCTGAAGAAGACACAGGCCTTGTATCAGCCTCTATCCAACATGGTCAATCCAAAGTTTCTTGCTGTGAAACTGCATGGGCAGGTCCTGGAGAATGTGACCCACTTTCCATACCTGGGCAGCCATGTGACATCAAATGTTGACATCGATGATGAGATCCAACACAGACTCAAGTGTGCAATAAATGCCTTCAGCTGGCTTCGCACCAAACAACAGGGACAACAAGATGAAAATTCTCATCGACAAAGCTGCTGTCATCCCAATCCTGCTTGTATGGATGTGATACTTTGACCACCACCTGAAGAACCTGGAGTGATTCCACCAAGGGTGCCTGACTAGTATCCTCCGCATCACCGGGGAAGACTACCATACCAATATTAGTATCCTGGCTGAAGCCAAGCTCCAGAACCAGCTTCGGTGGGTGGGTCATGTCAGAATGGATGACAGTTAACTTCCCAAGAAGTTCATGTACTCCTAGCTGTACGAAGACAAATGGTCTAGAGGAGGGCAGAAGAATCCAAGTCATTTCTGCCTGCACCAGCTGATCTGGGAATCGATCAAGAGATAATCTGCCTCAGCACAGAGGGATTGCCACAACGGCCACAGGGACGATATAGCAAAAATGGGTTCATGTACTTTTTCAGCTTAAATATGGTTTTGATTTGAATGGTAAATAGAGCGGCAATGATTACTAATGGTTTTGAGTGTTCTTTTTTTATTCAAATTTTAATTTCAGTTTTTTTTTATGATTTATCTGACCACTTTATTTCTCTCTGAGTAGTAAACTGAATATCTCTGAGCTTTGGACAAAGCAACATATTTAAAATGATGATTCTGGAAGACAGATACAGATCTCTCTCTCTCACACACACACACACACACACACACTTTATGGACCCATGAACAAATCGATTAGTTGGTTGATTATTGTTACAACTGATTATTTTTACAACTGATCAACTATGAAAATAATTGTTAGTTGCAGCTCAAATAGTAAACACTCTTAATGTCCCACATGTATGTCTGTATATGTATTCATTTCTGTAATATTTCGCAGAAGTCCATACCTTCTGCTTATACTGACACACTTGCTCATATGCTTTTTGGAAAAAGCTGGAGAGATGATCCCTGAAGAGAGACTGTGTGTGGTGAGCTGCAGTTATGTTCCATCCCAAATTAACAGATGGTGCCACAGCCCACCTGAGAAGAAATTCAATTTGAAGTAGAAGTTGACAGCACTCATAAAAGAGACTCTGAAGGTGTGAGCTTAATTAGACCAATGGTTAACACTTTATGAGCTGACAAAGCAATTAATATAATTGTTTGAAAAGACAAAAATGAGCTGAAGGCACTGTTCAGAAAGTAATATTTCTCTGATTAGGGAAAAGCACGTGCCCTGTAAAATGCACCGAGTGAATTGATAGACTGATGCAAGGGTGGGATGGGACAGATAACTGATCATAATGATCATAATGCAAGAACGGGATAGGTGGGATGGGACATTGGTCATAATGATCATAATGGATCTTTTATCTAGCTGCCCTATGCTGTCAATCCACTCTCTGGGGCCTCTCTGGTCCTCATCTGCCATGCTGAGTTGCTGTCTGTGGGCCTCTGGTAGTTGGGAGACTACCACTAGCTGCATCCCCCAGAGGGCTGTTGCACCTTGCTGTACTGACTACGGTTTTTGGGTGGAGGTTGGGGCTTATCCTGCACTCATCTTTGATGGGCATTCTGTTGGATGTCTCCCCCCACAGAACCCTTGTCTCCTCCATACAGCCAGGTCATAACTACATATGTATAGGGCAGTTGGTCTATGGGTGTGGGGCAGGGTTTCTCTGGTACAGTCAACTCCCCCTGCCCCCCCAATTCCTTTCCCAGATACCTTGCATTTGAACTGCCTGTTAGATATGCTGGGCTTGGGCTTTGGATGGGGCTTGGGAATGCTAGAGGCCAGAGGATTAAAGGATGCATGTCTTCCTGCAATTGGGATGCTATGTCCCAACCTGCATCAGTCTTAACTGCATCACTTCGGGTATGTACTTCACATTTATAACAGTTGAATTCATATAAATATTTCTCATGGGATAATCTTTTGGTTGCAGGAGTGGTCTGCTGGCCATGGCACACTATCTCTGACTCATGCCCTGCATGACAATTTGTACACCAATACAATGATAAAAATATTCAACATACCCATTACCCATATAGAACAGGATGAAGGCTCTCCTGGTGGGGTGCTGAGGGAGGGCTGATCAGTAACTGTTGTGGTGGGAGCTCTACTCCTACCCATGGCTGTGAGACAGGTGGAAGATGGGGGGTAGGGTGCCCCAGGGTCAGATGCAGACCCTCAAATATATGTAGAAGTGGTCTCTGGCCACGGTCCTCGCAGAACCAACAGCATGATGATGGTTGTGCTGTGATCCTGCTGTTGTCCTGTGGACATTGGGGAGGTGGGTGGGTAATGAGGATGGTGTGATGCAGGGCTGTCTGGAGACTTCCTTATGGACAGTATAGATCACTTTCACCATGACCAGACATGATGCTACAACCCCTGGCAAAAATTATGGAATCACCGGCCTCGGAGGATGTTCATTCAGTTGTTTAATTTTGTAGAAAAAAAGCAGATCACAGACATGACACAAAACTAAAGTAATTTCAAATGGCAACTTTCTGGCTTTAAGAAACACTATAAGAAATCAAGAAAAAAAGATTGTGGCAGTCAGTAACGGTTACTTTTTTAGACCAAGCAGAGGAAAAAAATATGGACTCACTCAATTCTGAGGAATAAATTATGGAATCACCCTGTAAATTTTCATCCCCAAAACTAACACCTGCATCAAATCACATCTGCTTGTTAGTCTGCATCTAAAAAGGAGTGATCACACCTTGGAGAGCTGTTGCACCAAGTGGACTGACATGAATCATGGCTCCAACACGAGAGATGTTAGTTGAAACAAAGGAGAGGATTATCAAACTCTTAAAAGAGGGTAAATCATCACGCAATGTTGCAAAAGATGTTGGTTGCTCACAGTCAGCTGTGTCTAAACTCTGGACCAAATACAAACAACATGGGAAGGTTGTTAAAGGCAAACATACTGGTAGACCAAGGAAGACATCAAAGCGTCAAGACAGAAAACTTAAAGCAATGTCTCAAAAATTGAAAATGCACAACAAAACAAATGAGGAACGAATGGGAGGAAACTGGAGTCAACGTCTGTGACCGAACTGTAAGAAACCGCCTAAAGGAAATGGGATTTACATACAGAAAAGCTAAACGAAAGCCATCATTAACACCTAAACAGAAAACAACAAGGTTACAATGGGCTAAAGAAAAGCAATCGTGGACTGTGGATGACTGGATGAAAGTCATATTCAGTGATGAATCTCGAATCTGCATTGGGCAAGGTGATGATGCTGGAACTTTTGTTTGGTGCCGTTCCAATGAGATTTATAAAGATGACTGCCTGAAGACAACATGTGAATTTCCACAGTCATTGATGATATGGGGCTGCATGTCATGTAAAGGCACTGGGGAGATGGCTGTCATTACATCATCAATAAATGCACAAGTTTACGTTGATATTTTGGACACTTTTCTGATGTTTAAGGATGATGAAATCATTTTTCAAGAAGATAATGCATCTTGCCATAGAGCAAAAACTGTGAAAACATTCCTTGCAAAAAGACACATAGGGTCAATTTCATGACATAGGGTTAATGTCAATGAGCAGATGTGATTTGATGCAGGTGTTAGTTTTGGGGATGGAAATTTACAGGGTGATTCCATAATTTATTCCTCAGAATAGTGTGATTCCATAGTTTTTTCCTCTGCTTGGTCTAAAAAAGTAACCGTTACTGACTGCCACAATCTTTTTTTCTTGATTTCTTATAGTGTTTCTTAAAGCCAGAAAGTTGCCATTAGAAATGACTTTAGTTTTGTGTCATGTCTGTGATCTGCTTTTTTTCTACAAAATTAAACAACTGAATGAACATCCTCCGAGGCCGGTGATTCCATAATTTTTGCCAGGGGTTGTATGTCTCATACTCACATGGCTCTTCAAAGTCTACGTGTGGGAAAGTTGGCTCATGGAACAGCAATCTTTTTTGATTTATTTAGCATACAAGAACAGCCATTTGGCTCTGTTATTATTGTGTGGGCCTATGATGCACATGAGGTATTCATGGTACACTTCCTACACTTGGCTTGTTGGGCATTTTGCTGTCTCTTCATCCTGATGTCTTTGGGGCTTTTTATATGCCTATATTTCCTCAGTACTCTCCTTTGTCTGCTGAAAGATGTTTTATGATGGTGCTTGTCCATGGCATGGTGTACAGTAGTGTTCAGAATAATAGTAGTGCTATGTGACTAAAAAGATTAATCCAGGTTTTGAGTATATTGCTTATTCTTACATGGGAAACAAGGTACCAGTAGATTCAATAGATTCTCACAAATCCAACAAGACCAAGCATTCATGATATGCACACTCTTAAGGCTATGAAATTGGGCTATTAGTAAAATAAGTAGAAAAGGGGGTGTTCACAATAATAGTAGTGTGGCATTCAGTCAGTGAGTTCGTCAATTTTGTGGAACAAACAGGTGTGAATCAGGTGTCCCCTATTTAAGGATGAAGCCAGCACCTGTTGAACATGCTTTTCTCTTTGAAAGACTGAGGAAAATGGGACGTTCAAGACATTTTTCAGAAGAACAGCGTAGTTTGATTAAAAAGTTGATTGGAGAGGGGAAAACGTATACGCAGGTGCAAAAAATTATAGGCTGTTCATTTACAATGATCTCCAATGCTTTAAAATGGACAAAAAAAAAAAAAAAAAGAGACGGATGGAAGAAAACGGAAAACAACCATCAAAATGGACAGAAGAAAAACCAGAATGGCAAAGGCTCACCCATTGATCAGCTCCAGGATGATCAAAGACAGTCTAGAGTTACCTGTAAGTGCTGTGACAGTTAGAAGACGCCTGTGTGAAGCTAATTTATTTGCAAGAATCCCCCGCAAAGTCCCTCTGTTAAATAAAAGACGTGCAGAAGAGGTTACAATTTGCCAAAGAACACATCAACTGGCCTAAAGAGAAATGGAAGAATATTTTATGGACTGATGAGAGTAAAACTGTTCTTTCTGGGTCCAAGGGCCACAGACAGTTTGTGAGACAACCCCCAAACTCTGAATTCAAGCCAGAGTTCACAGTGAAGACAGTGAAGCATGGTGGTGCAAGCATCATGTTATGGGCATGTTTCTCCGACTATGGTGTTGGGCCTATATATCGCAAACCAGGTATCACTGATCAATTTGGATATGTCAGAACACTTGAAGAGGTCATGTTGCCTTATGCTGAAGAGGACATGCCCTTGAAATGGGTGTTTCAACAAAACAATTACCCCAAGCACACTAGTAAATGAGCAAAATCTTGGTTCCAAACCAACAAAATTAATGTTTTGGAGTTGCCTGCCCAATCCCCGGACCTAAATCCAATTGAGAACTTGTGGGGTGATATCAAAAAGCTGTTTCTGAAGCAAAACCAAGAAATGTGAATGAATTGTGGAATGTTGTTAAAGAATCTTGGAGTGGAATAACAGCTGAAAGGTGCCATAAGTTGGTTGACTCTATGCCTCACAGATGTGAAGAAATCATGGAAAACTGTGGTTATACAACTAAATACTAGTTTAGTGATTCACAGGATTGCTAAAAAAGCAGTTTGAACATAAAAGTTTTGAGTTTGTACCGTCAACAGCAGATGCTACTATTATTGTGAACACCCCCTTTTCTACTTTTTTTTTTTTTACTAATAGCCCAATTTCATAGCCTTAAGAGTGTGCATATCACGAATGCTTGGTCTTGTTGGATTTGTGAGAATCGACTGAATCTGCTGGTACCTTGTTTGCCATGTAACAATAAGAAATATACTCAAAACCTGGATTAATCTTATTAGTCAAATAGCACTACTACGAGGGTAGGCTGAAAAGTTCTAAGGCTCACCAAGAAGGAGAAATGCCATTTCAATAAAACCTGGCATGCATTAAGTTCAACTCTTCTAATGACTAAATGTGTTATTTTCTTCCAGGTTGTGAAGTAGTTTGTGGTTCATAGCCATGTTTGAATGTTCGTGGTAGAGGGAAACGGCAAAAATGGACAAAATCTGGCATCATGGTGTGATTAAGTACCTGCATAAGAAGGGGTTAAAGCCCAAGGACATTCATGCGGATATGGTTGCTACATTAGGGGATGAAGCTCCCTCCATATCTACAGTGCACAAGTGGGCAGCTGAATTTAAGAGGGGCAGAGAGAGCCTTGAAGACGACCCAAGGTCTGGGCGGCCTGCAACAGCCACAACCCAGAAAAACATTGACCTTGTTCATGAAATGGTGATGGAGGACAGATGATCGACGATTAATCAGCTAGCAGATGCTGTGGGAATATCCCGTGAGAGAATTGAACACATTCTGCATGAAGAACTTGGAATGTGAAAGATGTCAGCTCAGTGGGTGCCACGTCTTCTGATGCCTGATCAGAAACGCACCAGGCTAGTCATGTTGAAGGCAAACTTGGCGCAATTTGAAGAGGATCCAGCCAATTACATGGAACGTTTTCTTACCCAGGATGAGTGCTGGGTTCACCACTTTGAACCAGAGACAAAAAAAACAATCAATGCAGTGGAAACACCCAAGGTCACCACCTCCAAAGAAGGCCAAGGTCGTTTCGTCTGCAGGGAAGGTCATGGTTTCAGTTTTCTGGGATGCCAAGGGCATTGTGTTTGTGGACTATCTTGAAAAGAGACAAACCATAAATGGAGAGTATTATTCTAACCTACTGAGACAGTTACGCGAGGCTATCAAAAAGAAGCGACCAGGAAAGCTGACGTAAGGGGTGCTGTTCCATCAAGACAATGCCCCAGCTCACAAGTCAACAGTGGCCATGGCCACTATCCAAGAGTGTGGATTCGAACTGGTAGATCACCCACCATACTCCCCTGACTTGGCACCCTCGGACTTTCATCTGTTCCCAAACCTGAAAAAAAAAAAAAAAAAAAAAAAAAACCTTGGCTGGGAAGCACTATCGGAGCAATGATGAGGTGATGGCTGCCGTTGAGGACTATTTTGACTCTCATTGATGATATGGGGCTGCATGTCAGGTAAAGGCACTGGGGAGATGGCTGTCATTACATCATCAATAAATGCACAAGTTTACGTTGATATTTTGGACACTTTTCTTATCCCATAAATTGAAAGGATGTTTGGGGATGATGAATGCATCTTGCCATAGAGCAAAAACTGTGAAAACATTCCTTGCAAAAAGACACATAGGGTCAATGTCATGGCCTGCAAATAGTCCGGGTCTTAATCCAACTGAAAATCTTTGGTGGAAGTTGAAGAAAATGGTCCATGACAAGGCTCCAACCTGCAAAGCTGATCTGGCAACAGCAATCAGAGAAAGTTGGAGCCAGATTGACGAAGAGTACTGTTTGTCACTCATTAAGTCCATGCCTCAGAGACTGTAAGCTGTTATAAAAGCCAGAGATGATGCAACAAAATACTAGTGATGTGTTGGAGCATTCTTTTGTTTTTCATGATTCTATAATTTATTCCTCAGAATTGAGTGATTCCCTATTTTTTCCCTCTGCTTGGTCTAAAAACGTAACTGTTACTGACTGCCACAATTTTTTTTCCTGACTTCTTATAGTGTTTCTTAAAGCCAGAAAGTTGCCATTTGAAATGACTTTAGTTTTGTGTCATGTCTGTGATCCACTTTTTTCCTACAAACTTAAACATCTGAATGAACATCCTCCGAGGCCGGTGATTCCATAATTTTTGCCAGGGGTTGTAGATGTAGCGACGAACTGTGTTAACTGACAATGGTTTTCTGAAGTGTTCCTGAGCCCACGCGGTAAGATCCTTTATCCTTGATGTCGGTAAGATCCTTGATTCTGTTTTTAATGCAGTGCCGCCTGAGGGATCAAAGGTCAGGGGCATTCAATGTTGGTTTTCGGCCTTGTCGCTTAGTGTAGAAAGTTCTCCAGATTCTCTGAATCATCTTATTATATTATGGACTGTAGATGATGGAATGCCTCAATTCCTTGCAATTGAACATTGAGAAACATTTTTCTTAGACTGACTGACTATTTTTTTCACGCAGTTGTTCACAAAGTGGTGATCCTCGCCCCATCTTTGCTTGTGAACGGCTGAGCCTTTTGGGGATGCTCCTTTTATGTCCAATCATGACACTCACCTGTTTCCAATTAACCTGTTCACCTGTCGAATGTTCCAAACAGGTGTTCTTTGAGCATTCATCAACTTTCTCAGTCTTTTGTTGCCACTGTCCCAACTTTTTTGACGTGTTGCAGGCATCCATTTCAAAATGAGCAAATATTTGCACAAAAACAAAGTTTATCAGTTTGAACATTAAATATCTTGTCTTTGTGGTGTATTCAATTGAATATAGGTTGAAGAGGATTTGCAAATCATTGTATTCTGTTTTTATTTACATTTCACACAACATCCCAGCTTCGTTGGAATTGGGGTTGTACTTTGTTCAGGTTTCTGCTTAGGCAGCATCAGAGGGGAGGTGAGTAGGTATGTCTTCCTGTATTATCAAAATATTATGCAAGAAGCACTGTTAGTTGTGTGGTCACCTTGTCTGTTTTCTTTTCAAGCATAAACTGCAACAAAATTAAAATCTGAACCTTGCAGTCTATAGGTTATTGTAACAATATACTTCAATTTGTTGGAGTATGGATGGGTCAATGCTCCTCATACCTTTACCCTTAGGATCATAAGGTGCAGATGTGGGTTTGGTGCCACTCATGAATGATGGGATGCTGCACAATTGGTAAGTGAATGAGTGTGACTGTTAGTCACAAAGGGGGGAATGTAGTGTAATTTTTTGTTAAATAAAGATGTGTTAATGAAGGACATATGAAATGCCAGAAAAAAGGGTTTATTGTGTATTTCTGACATTGAACAGATGTTTAACAGAAAATATGTTTTGTGCAAAATGTATGTTTTCTTTCAAAGGAAACTATAAGACCAGAATTTGGAGTTAAAGGTATAATTTGAGTGAAACACTTAATCTGTCAAGAAAATGAATACTGGATTAAAAACGTGGAATTTTCTAGAGTAGTAAATTTTCATGGCTCAGGGCCTGTTGACCCAGAGATGAAACAACTGGCCTGGTGATTTTCCCTGACTAACACCAACCCCTGACAGAGAGTGAACCCACAGGGAGGGGGATTTCCAAGAAATTAACTAATTTGCATTCGTATAATGATGTCATTAACAGCTGTTTTCATTGGTGCAAGAAGTGCTATAAAAATACATTGTTCAGTGTTGGTTTTTCAAAGTGGTCGTGGTATTTCCTGTGACATGGACAAAATAAAAACTGTTGCTTTGGAACTTTGATCCTCTGATTTTTGTGGACACCTTTAAGGAAATGATTTTGTGATTGAGCAGTGGGGGAAAAAAAAAAAAAACAAAAAAAAAAACTTAGACTCATGTCTGGCTGTCGTATTTTGAAACGTGTTGCAGGCATCCATTTCAAAATGAGCAAATATTTGCACAAAAACAATAAAGTTTATCAGTTTGAACATTAAATATCTGGTCTTTGTGGTGTATTCAATTGAATATAGGTTGACGAGGATTTGCAAATCATTGTATTCTGTGTTTATTTACACTTTACACAATGTCCCAACTTCTTTGGAATTGGGGTTGTAACATCTTTGGGTTTGAAGTGCACATATGCAAGCAAAAATGTTGGTAATGAGCACTGTGGCAGCAGATGCACAGATGCCTCAGGCAAAGTACACTTCTCCGCAAAAGTGTGGCAGATGTTAGCCTTTTCACTTGCCATGATATGGGGAATATCCTGGTGTACAATGATAGGGATGTCTGTGGATCCACTTCTCCCTGTTAAAGTGAATTCACTATACCCCATCATTTTTTTGAGCTAAGTGAGTTGTCCGAAAGATGTTTCCTCAGTTTGTTGTTGTACTCTCACTTTGCTCGCTTTTCAGCTTGACCGAAAGCCTGCAAGGAACCTTTGTTTCACAGCCGGGTCATTGGAGGAACCAGGCTTTCTGATAATGGTCTTGTTGGGAATAAATGCTGCCATGGCATCTTGCAGTATGGTGGTGAAGTTACTGCAGATGGTTTCAGGATCTTCTTCCTTGAAGACGCTGGACCAGTTTATGGAGGTTAGGTACCCTCTCATTTCCCAGAACTGAGCCTTATCATATCTCCATACTCTCTGCTTGTATGGCTTGTCTCTGAAGACTGGGATTTGTAACTGTATATGAACAGGGTTATGGTCAGAGGAAACTATGTTTGCCAGGGTTATTGTGGTTGTAGGCATGTCTGATAGAACTAGATCTAGAATATTGTCCCCCCCTAGCTGGTTCACTGACAACCTGATCTAGTCCTTGGCAGGTGGCAAGTTGCAGGGCTCTTCGTCCAGCAGTGTCTGTGACGTTGCTACCCAGCCACTCATGATGGTGTACGTTAAAGTCACCTACGAGCATTAGAGACTGGGCTCCAAACTCATCCATCACTGAGAACGTGTTTGTGTCAAGGTTGTCCAAGACATCACTGGAGGCACATGGGGTGGGGGGGGTGGGGGGGGGGTAAACAGCTTCTATCAGAAGTGTCCTGGTTTTCAGAGCAACAGCGAACCACAAGAGCTTGAAATCATCAGGGTCTTTGAATGGATGGTGATAGATGGAGATATCTTCTAGACAGTAGACTGCTATGCCACCATCGGTCATTCCAGTGCGGGCTCTGCGACAGATGATGGAGTAGCCAGGGATCTGAATGGAGTCTGCCCCATCTGGAGTGGTGGAGTCGAGGAAGGTCTCCACTGCGATGTCAATGGGAGGCTTCTTCACTGAGCAGCAGTTGGCAAGTTCCCCAATATTGGATTGTAGTCCCTAGATGTTCACTTTGTGGATTGTCAGCTCGGTTTCGCAAACTCGCAGTCGTGGTCAGTGCAAAGGTCGGCATTGGGTGGGCTGATCATTTTGAGGCTTACTTATAGATTTTCTAGCGGGGATTTATAGGCACAGGGGGAGCTAGCCCATGAAGGTGCACCTGAGCAGTGCAGCAGGGATCAGTGCATACATGACCCTAACCCAAAAGCATCATGCAATTGCAGAGGACTCACAACAGATCGGGTTCCAGGAGAAACCACTCAGCCAAGGACAGGGTGATCACACTATTAATGATCCCCACTACCCCATTATTGGTTTAGTCAGTTTAGTGTTATGTTTTGTTAGTATAGCAGGGGTGGTGGCCAAGTGGTTAATGCGCTTGGTTTCAGTTCAGAAGGTTCCGGGTTCAAATCCCACCCCTGCCACATTTCTCCATGTAATGTGGAGTTGCGTCAGGAAGGGCCTCCGGCGTAAAACTTGTGCCAATTCAACATGCAGATCCATGTTGGATTTGCAGTGGCGACCCCGAGTGCAAACAAGGGAGAAGCCGAAGGGACTTACTTGGTGTTATGTTTTGTTAGTGTTATTGATTTATTGTGTTTTTGTAGTACAATTGGTTTGGTCAGTTTACTTAAGTGTTATGTTCTGTTACCATGAGTGACTTAAGTGACATGTTGCCGGTATCACAAGTGAACAGTGTAATGCTTTAATGTCTTCTGCCACAGTCTCTGTCAAACTAAAAGCACCTGCTGACAGGAAAATCCAGAAAAGACAAAAAGCTCTGCGTGCATTCATGCATGCAATTTTGATCACACACAAACTGGGGAGAGCTGACATTTGTTGTTCTCACTGCATGTGAGAAAATTCACACAGTCACAGCAATGCTGCAGACAGAGCACCCAGAGGCACTGATCATCATTTCTGGGGCTTTTAACCATGCAACTGTGGACCTTACATTGGTTGCTTTTCATCAGGTTGGTGGAGTGCCCGAAAAGGAACAACAAGACAACTGAATTACTGTATGTTAATGTGAGGGATGCAATCAGAGTCACACCCTTCTAGGGATGTCCGACCACAATCTGATCCACCTACAGCCACAATATTCCCCCCTGCTACAAAGCCAGCTGGTAACCACTCACTCTGTAAGGAGTGGAAAGTGTCCTGAGAAACTGCTACAACACCACGGTCTGAGATGAACTGATCAAACCACATGGTGAGGACATGTAGGAGCTGACACACTGACGGATTATCATAACTTTTGTGCAGACGTGGTCTGCCCCACCAAGACTGTCCACTGTAACCCTAACAACAAACCATGACATGCGGATGGGTCCATGCTTCGGGACGCAGCCGGCGCGGTGAGGTGGCACAGGAAAAACACCTCTGTGTTGATAACCATTTGTAAAAACCAGGCGGCTTTTGATGGCTTTCAGTTGAGTGAGTATCTGAGAAATTAACAGCTGGACATGTTCCAACTTGTCCTTAAGGCTTCCAACGGAGGTGTTTTTCCTGTGGCGGCGTGCGGCGCCGGCTGCGTCCCGATGCGCGGACCCATCCGCACTTTCTTTCATTATAAAATCTCCTTTAACAGTGGAATGTCCGGATAAACTGCTGATCCCGACCTCTTCTGAAAGTTCTCTGTTCTGTCACGACGTCCTGGGTCAACAGAGGCTTAAATTTGGAAGCTTTCAGCTCGAAACAGGCAGACAGCGGTGGCTCAGGGTGCGTCGCGATGTCCCGCTCCGTGGGCAGTCCTTAACGCGACAGCAACAGTCCATAATCTCTCATCAGCCGTTAAAATTTTCACAGAAAACCAGCTGAATTTCTCGAATGGTGTCCACTTCGATGCGCCTCACAGTTTTTTAAAAAATTTTGATCAAGCAAAGCGTCAGTCTCTCAGGAAGTTCTCAGACAAAGAGATTCCGACGGGAGGAGTGGACCACTCCTCACTCAAAGCCAGCCCACAGGCGAATGACGTAACCGACAGGTGTGAAAAAACTCTCGCATGCCCACGAGGGTTCAAGCTTGTCTGATGTAATCGCACGTGATTCAAATCCATATAGTTAAAGAAAAAGAAAAAAATTTCAGATAAGCTGAAGCAAAGGCTGGTGAGAACAGTCATAGTCAACCTACAGACCTGTTCCAAAGACCTACAACATGATGTTGCTGCAGATAGTGTCTCAGTGCATTGTTCAACTATACAGCACACTTTGCACAAAGAGATGCTGTATGATGCTGTAATGCAGAGGAAGCCTTTTCTGCGTACACTCCACAAACAGCCGCTTGAGGTATACTAAAGCACATTTAGACAAGCCAGCTTCATTTTGGAATAAGGTGCTATGGACTGATGAAACTAAAACTGAGTTATTTGGGCATAAGGGGCGGTATGCATGGCTGAAAAAAAGAACAGCATTCCAAGAAAAACACTTGCTACCTAAAGTAAAATTTGGAGGTGGTTCCATCATGCTGTGGGACTGTGTGGCCAGTGCAGGTACTGGGAATCTTGTTAAAGTTGAGGGTTACATGGATTCCAGTAAATATCAGCAGATTCTTGAGAACAACGTTCATGAATCAGTGACAAAGTTGAAGTTGCGCCGGGGCTGGATCTTTCAACAAGACAACGGCCCTAAACACTGTTCAAAATCTACTAAGGCATTCATGCAGAGGAACAAGTACAATGTTCTGAATGGCGCTCTCAGTCCCCAGACCTGAATATTATTGAAAATCTGTGGTGTGATTTTAAGTGGGCTGTCCATGCTCGGAAACCAACAAACCTGAGATGTTTTGTAAAGAAGAATAGTCCAAAATACCTTCAACCAGAATCCACACTCTCATTGGAAGCTATAGGAAGCATTTAGAGGCTGTTTATTTCCTGCAAAAGGAGGATATACTAAATATTGATGTATTTTTTCAGTTGGGGTGCCCAAAATTATGCACCTGCCCAGTTTTGTTTAAAGAATTATTGCACACTTTCTGTAAATCCTATAAACTTCTTTTCACTTCTCAAATACCACTGTGTTTGTCTGCTATATGATATAGTTAACTGAAATTGCTGATCAAAACAACCAGCGATTCATAAAGGAAAATCATGGAAATCATCAGGGGTGCCCAAACTTTTGCATACTACTGTATGTATACGTTCCCTGAACAATCAAACATGTTATTGCACGCAACTTACAGAAGTTGTTTCCAATAATTGTATTGTTCACTCGACTGCACAATGACAAAAATAATCTTGACGCTGTATACACTCACTGGCCACTTTATTAGGTATACCTTGCTAGTACTGGGTTCAACCCCCATTTGCCTTCAGAACTGCCTTAATTCTTCGTGGCATCAATTCAACATGGTGTTGGAAACATTCCTCAGATATTCATCCACACAGACATGATAGCATCATGCGGTCGCCCATTATACTAGTCTGTCCATTGTCCTCTGACCTCAACAAGGCATTTTTGTCTACACAACTGCCGCTCACTGGATATCTGCTCTTTCGTCGATCATTCTCTATAAACCCTAGAGATTGTTGTGTGTGAAAATCGCAGTAGATCAGCAGTTTCTGAAATACTCAGACCAGTCCGTCTGGCACAAACTACCATGCCACATTCAAAGTTACTTGAATCCCCTTTTGTCCCCATTCTGATGCCCTGAACTTCAGCAAGTTGTCTTCACCACACCTATATGTCTAAATACATTCAACTGCTGCCATATGATTGGCTGATTAGCTATTTTTGTTCATAAGCAATTGAACAGGTGCAGAGTAAAACTTGCATGTAATGGATTCAGGTGGACCAGCGAATTTTGTCTGTTATCGAAATTCGCTATATGCATAAAACGGACAAAATCCATTATGTGTATGTAACAGATTATGTAGTTACAAGACTCCATGTTGTAAAGATGGTAATATCTGCAGACTCTTCTGCCAAATGTTGCCCTATCTGATCCATGACTGAAAGGTATTGAAAGCTTGCAGACTGCAAAAACCTTTAAAATATGACAGGAGAGGAAGGAGTGAAAACGGAAGTGACCAATTACAGCCTTTGTGGTCGCCATCATTTAGCAGGTGCACATCAGGCTACGGGCTGTCAGGGTTTGCAGCCACGCAGATCACCAAGGGATGCGTGTGAAACTTAACACCATATTACAGTGCAGGCATCAAGCAGCATTTTGTTAATAATAATAATAGTCAGCCTTGAATAAGGGCCTGCCTCATTTAGGTACCAGGTCTGAGCATGGTTTTTAAAAAATAAATGCCCAGGCTTTTAATCAAGGAAATACAGTACCCACTTTTGTTCAATCGGTGAATGTTCAGTGAACTTCATTTCGTACCTCTGTTGCGACAGAGCACGTCCAGACTGCACTGTCCAGTATATGCAAGGGGTTTTTTTTTTTATGGAAATACAATGTGATGGGACAGGAACTTCTGTCCAATGTGAGCAGAAATCTGTTATATATGGTGTTTATTACATGGAAAACCATACAAAAACATTGGGACTTTTGCTTTTGTCCAGTGAGTGTGAATATCCAGTTTATATGAATACTGGTTAGGTGAGTTTTACAGTACTTAATAAAGTGGCTGGTGAGCATATTTGATAAAGTTAAAGTGTTATATATTCTAGACCTGTTACCTATAAACTAAAATATTTCAAGCTTTTAAAAAAATTGATCGTTCAAAAAAAAAAAAAAAAAAAAAAAAAAAACACTACAACAAAAACAAAGTATCTCAAAATATGTAAATTTAAATTTGAATAACTCACTATTGTTGACTTAGAGACTTAGAACTGGTGCGGACCAGGGGAATCCGACTGTAATTAAAACATTTAATTAGAAAGAGCTCTTGTCCTTATTAGTGCATTGTTGCCACCTGCTGCATCAGTCTGTTATAGCAGCACTAAATCCTCTCGAGTCCAAGATTTTTTTTTTTTGATGTGATCAAATGGAACTCACTGGTTCTAAATGCTGTCATACAAACAAAATTTAGAATGCAAGTACAACCACCCTCCCCCACAAAAAAAAAAAAATATATTTTTTTTTAAACACATGGACACTGTATGCACATTGGTAAGTATGAGCTGTTGATAAATCCCCCATGCTGTAAGCACAAGCTCATGCACATTCATGGTTATATGCATTCAGAAATGCCCTCAAATAACCATATAAGCTAACAAAACATGCAGTTGTTGCTTGTGTTCCTTACTAAAGTAACTGCCAAGAGTGAAGAAAGTCAACTTTTGTGAAACGGAGATTGAGGTGTTTGTGTGAGGGAATAGCAGGAAGATGAAAACTATGAAAAATAAATCAAATGAAAAAGGCACCACTAGGTGATGAAGATCCATCCATTAGTAATTTTAAATCCCACCATGGGTGAAGCACACTGACTCATGATTTTGTGGGTCTTTCTTAATTTAGATAACAAAATCACTACTGCATGCAATTTTAACAAGCTTTAAGATGTTTTAACAAGCTCACCACAACATCTACCATAAAACCTTACAATTAATAGAATACTTTGACAGTTACTTATGGTCCCACAATTCTTTGCATTCATGTGACATCATCAGCTCCCATTTTTTTTTAATCAAGATACAATTTTTCTTAAGATTCATATCCTGATAGGCAAGAACCAATTCAATTTTCAAGGTCATAGGTCAAAGGTAGGAAAAATCCCTTTCTTTAACATTAAACAAATTTTCAAAAATTCATAACTGTCAAAAAAGATCAAGTTTCTTTCATATTTGACAGCGTTATGTAGGACGACATCCTTTATCAACTGACAAATTTTGATCTGGATCTGATTCAGATTACAGATTTTGTGGCCATTTAAATTTAACATTGAAAACCCCATTTAATGTATATTTTACATTATATCTTAATCAAACTTGCCCCAGTCACTCTCAAATTTGGAAGTGAGGTGCAGACTGGAACTCACTAACACCTGACAAAGTTTGATCTGGATCAGACCTGGATTGTGGATTTTGTGAACATTTGAATTTAATATTGAAAATCCCAATGTTAAATCGACTATGAGTGCAGTCTGTAGATGTGGCAAGGTCTGCAAAAACCTGACAGGTCTTAATAACGTCCTCATGCACCCAAGATGGGCTGCAAGAGGATGTTAGTGGTGCAATGCACAGTGCCAGTACTTGATACAGCACCTGTTGAGACGGAAGAGGAGCCAGGCCCGGATAAACCCCACATTGCCTGGAACCTCCAAGCACCAAAAACTATACCCCAAAGCAGACCCTCAGAACACTGTAGGATTCTGTGGCCCGCTGCCAATAAAGAGTCAGAGTGCACTAGTTTGATGTAGGTGTTGATACAGCCCTTGAAGTTACAGCCAAGGGAAATGTGGATCAGAGGCTCACACAATGAGCAGCTTCATAATGAACATTGCCCCACTGAAGTGGGATGCAGGGGCTTTGCAGGCCAGTCTCTATATGAGGTCCTGGGACTCTTAGGGATCTGCAGACTGCATAGACAAAGAGCCTTGAAAACATCACAGAAGCTGCTGAAAAGGTTTCAGGTTGGTTCTGGTTGAACAGGGAGGATGGGTCTGACCCTAAACACCCTCGTGACACCGGTTACATCACTGAAGATGTGTCCAGGTCGCACCACAAGGTGTATCTCAGTACCATTTGGTGTACATTTTGCATTATATCTCAATCAAAAGTGCCCCAGTCACTCATTTTTCTGTCATGATTTACCTACACCACCAAAAATTGGATGGAGGACCTTGAAAATTTTTTCCAAGTTAAAATTTTGTAGAAGTGGAAACTAGTGTTGGCAGAGGTTTGTGCTCTACAAGTGCGGTGCTCTAGTTACTAATGGCATACTTAATTCCAAGAAATAAAAACTGAAAGTCAGTATTATTCTGTAGTTGCAGTTTCCACGTTCTACCAGTAGATACTGTATGTACAAAAGGTCAGAGTTCTACTACTACTAACACACATTTCAAAATCTGTGTACAAGCTGATAATTTCATACTTTGATTCAACATGTTCATATGCATGGTTTAAGCACAAATCTGTGCATACAAACACTTATGAGACTCCAGCATTTGTTGGCATGGAAATGTTTACTGACCTTGCCTATGAGAATGATTCCATGACCTTTCTGGAATCAATGGTTACCCTAACTGTAGCACCTGAGAAGATGACTCAAATCAAGACTTTTAATGACTTCCTGGACTTGGCCTTTAGAAGCATGTCTGTTTGTGGTGAAACTGTCAAACTTGCAATGACATTCATGTCTCTGGGTTCACAGCGGCTTAGTGGCAGCCCAGTGGCTTAGTGGTTATCACTGTCGCCTCACAGCAAGAAGGTCATAGGACTGATTCCCACTTGTGGCTTTTCTGTGTGGAGTTTGCATGTTCTCCCCATGTTTGCATGGGTTTTCTCTGGGTGCTCCAGTTTCCTCCAAAATTTAAAGACATGTAGGTTAGGTAAATTGGAAACTTTCTAATTGGCCAGGTCTACCCAGAAGAGATCTTGATCTCAATGGGACTGACCTGGTTAAATAAATGTTAAATTAAAACAGTCTTTGACACTGGCAGATGACTAAGAACAGCTTACGGCATTATGGAGAGACCAGTATCTTTGCAGAAGAATGAAGGTCCAAATCTTGTGGGTCCTGGTGCTTCCTGTCTTGCTGTATGGTTGTGCAACTTGGAGACTACCCAGTGGCCTAAGGTGGTAACTAAATGTAAGAGGTCAGGAGCATCACTTGAATTGTGAGGGAACTTCAACATTATACTCATATGGCATGTTTCACTTGGCATGATCAAACGTGTAGGTGACTCAGTGTTGAGGACCCGTGGCTGGAGAAGGCCAAGGGGAAATTCACATTTCAACTGGCTGTGCCAGAGAAATGGTTGCTTTTGAAAAGTAGAGATGGACCAGTTGTCTGCCTTGTTAGTTGCCATCCACAATGCACGGCGTGTCTGCAGTGCGGTGGATGCTGCAACACCAGCACATGCTCCCTGACCTGACCTCCAGTTTAACAAAATTCAAACAATAATTGTGATGATTTCCAATTTACCAAATAACTGCACCTCCGCACAAAACCCCATTGAAGGAATTTTTAAAGAATTTAGCAATGAAATAAAAAGATAACGAGGGATTGTTGAATGAAGTATGCAATAAACGGGGTTCATGAAAGAGAGAAATCCTGTTGTGCAATGTAGAAAAACAATAGGGTTATGCCATTTTTCTTGTTTATGACTTTAGGAATTTTTAAAGTCACCATGTCAAATGAATTTGCAAAATGAATATTATGATAGCCACTGAGTACAATGATAAAACTGCATGCTCAAATTAATGGTGACCTAAATATAAACTTGTGATACTTTCACTGAAACAAGATGAGTTAAATAAAATTTTAGGTTGATAAAATCATAAAGCGTACCTTGCTGTCCAATGAAATTTCTCGTACAGCATCCGTGACTCCGAGCACACCTGTTGAGAAATAATTTGTCAGAAACTATGTAGATGTCACAATAAATAATGTATATGTGGCGTTGTGTAATCCACAGGATTATGCACTTAATGTATCATATATTCATTTATATATATTCATTCATATAATTATGGACTCTTAATTGTGGAACGCTGGTTTTAATTCAGACAATTACCCTCAAAGTGACTTTCCCGAACATGGGTGGATTTCCACAAAACATTTGCAGCACAAGGAGATGAAACCAAATTGAGTAGCTGTATTGCAAAAAAAAAAAAAAAAAAAAAAAAAATGTCCAGCTGAACCCAGTCCAACCACACTACAAAAAAACCTTGACCTTGAGACTGATCACTCTTTTGCCTCCCCAACCATAAACACAAAGCCCTCTCTGAAGGGGAAATATGGAACTTTGTACTAGCTAGGACTGCAGAATTCAATATGAAAGTCACACAGATTACAACTCCAAATCAAAAAAAGTTGGGATGGTAGTGAAAATGCAAAAACCCACATAAACACACAATTTGTGATTCTTACATTCCAATTTGACTCAAATCTACAACCCCAATTCCAATGAAGTTGGGACGTTGTGTAAAATGTAAATAAAAACAGAATACAATGATTTGCAAATCATCTTAAACCTATATTCAATTGAATACACCACAAAGACAAGATATTTAATGTTCAAACTGATAAACTTAATTGTTTTTGTGCAAATATTTGCTCATTTTGAAATGGATGCCTGCAACACATTTCGAAAAAGCTGGGGCAGTGGTATGTTTAGCAGTGTTATATCACCTTTCCTTCTAACAACACTCAATAAGTGTTTGGGAACTGAGGACACTAATTGTTGAAGTTTTGTAGGTGGAATTCTTTCCCATTCTTGCTTGATGTACGACTTCAGTTCAACAGTTCGGGGTCTCCATTGTCGTATTTTGCGCTTCATAACGTGTGGCACATTTTCAATGAGCGACAGGTCTGGACTGCAGGCAGGCCAGTCTAGTACCTGCACTCTTACTACGAAGCCACGCTGTTGTAACATGTGCAGAATGTGGCTTGGCATTGTCTTGCTGAAATAAGCAGGGACGTCCCTGAAAAAGACGTTGCTTGGATGGCAGCATCTGTTGCTCCAAAACCTGGATGTACCCTTCAGCAGTGATGGTGCCATCGCAGATGTGTAAGTTGCCCATGCCATGGGTACTAACACCCCCCCATACCATCACAGATGCTGGCTTTTGAACTTTGTGCTGGTAACAATCTGGATGGTCTTTTTCCTCTTTTGTGCAGAGGACACAACATCCATGATTCCAAAAACAACTTGAAATGTGGACTCATTAGACCACAGCACACTTTTCCACTTTGCGTCTGTCCATTTCAAATTACCTCAGGCCTAGTGAAGGCGGCGGCGTTTCTGGATGTTGTTGATGTATGGCTTTCACTTTGCATGGTAGAGTTTTAACTTGCACTTGTAGATGTAGCGACAAACTGTTAACTGACAATGGTTGAAGTGTTCCTGAATTCACGCAGTAAGATCCTTTACACAATGATGTTGGTTTTTAATGCAGTGCCGCCTGAGGGATCGAAGGTCACAGGCATTCAATGTTGGTTTTCGGCCTTTCCGCTTACGTGTAGAAAGTTCTCCAGATCCTCTGAATCTTCTGATTATATTATGGACTGTAGATGATGGAATCCCTAAATTCCTTGCAACTGAACATTGAGAAACATTTTCTTAAACTGTTGGTCTATTTTTTTCATGCAGTTGTTCACAAAGTGGTGATCCTTGCCCCATCTTTGCTTGTTAACGTCTGAGCCTTTTGGCGATGCTCCTGTTATACCCAATCAGTGTCCTCAGTTCTCAAACACTTATTGAGTGTTGTTAGAAGGAATGATTATGTAACACAGTGGCAAACATACAAGTGTCTCAACTTTTTTGAAACGTGCTGCAGGCATCCATTTCAAAATGAGCAAATATTTGCACAAAAATAATAAAGTTTATCAGTTTGAACATTAAATATCTTGTCTTTGTGCTGTATTCAATTGAGCTTGAAGAGGATTTGAAAATCATTGCATTCTGTTTTTATTTACATTTTACACAATGTCCCAACTTCATTGGAATTGGGGTTATACAAGAACAAATACACCAAACAAAAATACAAATGCAACACTTTTGTTTTTGCTCCCATTTTTCATGAACTGAACTAAAACATGTTCTATATACACTAAAGACTTATTTCTCTCAAATACTGTTCACAAATCTGTCTAAATCTGTGTTAGTGAGCCCTTCTCCATTGCCAAGATGATCCATCCCACCTCCCAGGTATGGCATATCAAGATGCTGATTAGACAACCTGATTATTGCACAGGTGTGCCTTAGGCTGGCAACAATAAAAGGCCACATCAACCACTGTATATCACCTTCATTGATTTGACAAAGGCATTCAATAGCATGCCATGCCCACCTCTGTGAAAGATCCCAAATGTCTGGAGAAATTCTTCAAGACGTCAAGACTTCTCCATGATGACATGTCCACCATCGTTGTGGTAAATGGCACAAAATCCTTCAATGTTCAAACTGGGCTGGGGATGGAACTTCAGCACCTGCCTCTTTGGAGGCGGGAGCCAACCATGCGCCACCTCCTGGTACCTCGCAGGGTGCTCCTGGTAAAATTGCCATGCCCGCTGAGTGTAAGCAAAAGCGGCCACACCAGGGAGTGCTCAGCAGCCCACAAAGAAATGAACAAGAGCACTCATTTCCCTGTTGGTGGGGTGAGACTTGCAGGTTGTTATCTATCCTGGTGATGGCCAGCATAGTCCTCTCACTACTGCTGAGGCAGAGTACATTAGGGCTGGTCTGGTAAACCTGCTAGATGGGGATGAGAGGCACCTCGGTTTAGCAAGTCTGGACTT
The DNA here is from genome assembly GCF_902500255.1 of Thalassophryne amazonica. NCBI lineage: Eukaryota > Metazoa > Chordata > Actinopteri > Batrachoidiformes > Batrachoididae > Thalassophryne > Thalassophryne amazonica. Next base: position 110,474,167 of record NC_047103.1, on the reverse strand, counting down.
GTGCAGGGCACCTGTCGGGTAACCTGTGCTAACGACTCCTCACTGGACTGGCTCAGGAGAACTATTTCAGCATTTCCTGAGTGGGAGGGCCATGCCTTCCTAGCGAAGAGGGTTCGAGACCTTCCAACACTCAGGAGAGTTTCTGTATTCATTCCTGGTCCCCTGCAGGAGTCTGGGATTGTTTTGCGGAGACTCCAGAGGCAAAATCCAGGCCTTCGCACAGAGGTCTAGTGAGTGCTCCACACCCAACCTCAAGAGGGTGGCAATTTATTTTGCTCAGGGTGGACGAGGACTCTCTGATGTGTCTTGAGGGACTGGAGAAAAGACCCTACTTTGAGTTGAGCCATCTGACTTTCAAAGTCAGCAGCAAAGCCGTCAGTAGGGTATATGATAACTACCTCCTGAGGAGACTGAGATCCTTTGGAGTGAGCAGGCCTCTGCTTAAGACCTTTTACAACTCTGTTGTAGCCTCAGCTCTCCTCTATGCTGTCGTCTGTTGGGCCCCGGGCAGCACAGAGTGGGAGAGAAAGACTGAACAAGCTGGTCAGGAAGTCCAGCTCTGTCCTGGGCTGTCCTCTGGAGTCTCTGGAGGAGGTGGCTGAGAGGAGGGTGTTAACCAAGCTCAAATCCATCATGAACAACTCCTCTCACCCTCTGCACCGGACTGTAGTGGAGCTGACCAGCTCGTTCAGTGACAGACTGAGGCACCTTCAGTGCAAGAAGGAACGATACCGCAGTGAAGCACGGGTGTCCTCGAGGAGGGGTTATATCTCCTCTTTGCTGGTTACTTGTTGTGGACAGCCTTCTCACCGAGTTAAATAATCTCAGACTGTACACCCAAGGGTATGCAGACAATGTAACGGTCTTTATTGAGGGATTCTGTTTGAGGACTGTTTCAGAATTCATACAGAATGCTCTCAGGATAGCAGAGAAGCGTTGTGTGTCCAACAGTTTGTCTGTGAATCCACATAAAATAGTTATGGACCTCTTCACAAATAAGAGAACCAAATTCGGTCTAGTTCTACCAAAACTGGGGAGTACTGAGCTAACACTATTTGAGTTGGTCAAATTCTTAGGTGTTTATTTAGATAATCTTAACTGGAAGAGACACATAACTGAGAAATGCATTAAGGCAATTCTCAGTTTACAAAAGATGGGGAGTTAGTCCCAATGTGATGAGATGGATCTACAATTTGGTGATAAGACCCATGTTAAGTTATGCTGCGATAGTTTGGTGGACCAGAGTGGAGCACAGAGCTGCGAGGGTTATGCTGACTCATGTTCAAAGCGTGGCATGCCTTTGTATCACAAGTGCAGTCAAGACAACACCAACAGCAGCTTTAGAAGTACTTCTGAACTTAGCCCCTCTGGTCCTCTACATTGTTGGAGAGGCAGTCTCTACATCAGGAAGGCTGCACCAGTTGGGCAAGTGGTGAAGACCAGCAGATGCCAGTCATACCTTAATCAGGGAAGGAATATCAGCTGATCTTCCCCTTATTACTTCCCATGTGATAGGGTAGCAAAAAGATATTCTTTTGTGAATAAATTTAGTACAGTGATAACAGGAAGAGAGTCGTGGTCAGACATGGCTGTGAACACAACCTTACATGTACTTGTTTTACAGACAGAGCACTGGTCAGGGGGAAAGCCAGAGCTGGAGTGTTAATACAACACCACGGCCTGACGCAGTGAAAGAGCTTTGCCCTGGGCAGATACACCCATGTCTTTCAGGCAGAGGCGTTTGCTGTCATTCAGTGTGTGGCGCTCCTGATTAACCTCAATTTTAAGGGTAAAAGAGTTTGTAATTACTCAGTCAGGCGTGTATAAGAGCCATTAAGGGGGCACTCTACTCATCAGCTTTGGTGTGGGAGTGTGTCCAGGCACTTAACACTGGGAGACACTAAAGATGTAATTGTAGCATGGGTACCTAGTCACACAGGCATTCCAGGTGATGAGAGAGCAGACCGGTGTCCCCAATCAAATGGCCCCCCCAAAAAGTTGGCCCGCTAAATAAATTTGTTGGTCCAGAGCCCACAGTAGGGGTGCCGCCCTCCAGAACTGGATCAGTAAGCAGCACCCACAAAGGATGGCAATACTTGAGTGACTGCAGGCAGGCAAAACAGCTCGTGGAAAGACCAAACCTAAGGTTTTCCAGGGAGCCAGTTGGCCTGCATAGAAGTATAACAGCTCAGATTTACTCTCACGTCACATTTTTTGTAATCTGCATGTTCTTCTGTATTGATGGAAATTTGTTCATTCACCCACGAGTTTGATCCTACTAATCATATACAAAAGCAGCTTCAAAAGTATATTTTTTTTAAACCAGAGGTCCTGGAGAAAGTGTTGTCACTTTCTATACTTGGGTAGCTGTGTGTCTCCAAAGGAAGACGCCAATGCTGCTATATTGATCTGAGACCTAGACTACCTCCCGCTGCCATTTGAAGACCCTCAAGCAATTCCACCAAGGCTGCGTGAGGAGTATCCTCCTCATCAGACTGGTAGACTACCGTACCAACATCAGCCTCTTAGCTGAAGCAAAGTTCCAGAGCATAGAGTGTGCAATCATCAAGAATTATCTTCGGTGGGTGGGTCATGTGGTTAGGATGGATGACAGCCGACTTCCCAAGCTGATCTATCTTCAACTGAGCAAGAGAAAATGGGCCAGAAGAAATGCCAAAGATCTTTTTTTTTTTTCTCTTCTTTCCCAACGCGGCCGGCCGCGAGCGATGACGGAAGTGGGTCCAGGACACAGGGCCCTGGGGGAGCCAGGAGAAAACGGGCAGAGAGAAGGTACAGGGGCCAGGAAAGGCAGCCCCCGCAGCCACCGGGCTGCGCAGCAAACCAACAGGGGAGCGGCCCGACGGTGCCGGAATGCACCCCCGACAACACCCCCCCAACACAGGGTCACAGGGAGCCACCCCAAACCCGAGGGAAGCACACAGGGCGCCGGCAAGAATTAATTTCGGTGGGTGGGTCATATGGTTAGGATGGATGACAGCCGACTTCCCAAACTGATCTATCTTCAACTGAGCAAGAGAAAATGGGCCAGAAGAAATGCCAAAGATCTTCTGAAGCCCAACCTCAGGAGCTGCTCAGTCAACCTTCACAAATGCCACTTAAAACTTTACTGTGTGACGAAAAAGCCTTGCAAACCTTTTTCAGAAGCAGCATCATCTTCTCTGGGCTTTGAGGCATCTGTGTTTGACCATCACCCAGTGGAAATGTGTATCGTTTTGGAAGAAATGGACACTAACTGCTGCAGACCAAAGTCAAAAAGAACTATCCAGACTGTTACAAGTGCTATCCCAGCAGTCATTAGGTAAAAGGAGGGGTAGAACCTGGACAGGCTGCCAGTTTGTTGCAGGGCTGACACAAACATATTCAGATTTTCACCACCACCTATGGTTAATGTAAAGTGTCCAATTCACCAAACCTGCATGTCTTGGGAAATGGTAAGAAGCCGGACCACCCACAAACATGAGAAGAACATGGAAGCTCATAGTGAAAGGACCAGGTCAGAAGCAAACTTTGGACCATCTCACTGTGAGGAAACAGTGCTAACCATTAAGCCATCATGCTGCCCCCAAATTTGGTAAGTTAGATCTCACCAGCGCAATTCCAGAAGACACCTACACACATGTACCATATGTGATGAACACTGGTGTGAAAATCCAAAGTTTGACTCATGGTGTCACAAAAAACATGACTCATGGATTGTGACTGTCCTGCAACAACACTAGGTTCAGGCTTTTAATGACTTCCTGGACTCAAGTTGTGAAAATGTTCAATTAATAAGGCTATTCACTTATCTCAGTGACACTCATGTCTCTGGCTCCTCAACTGTTGAGATTGCAAAACACCTAGGAACAGTTATGCCCTGTTTACACCGGACTGAGACCTATATAAGAACTACAAGATCATGACATTTTGTCAACGCTCACATGTCTTGGCTGGTCTTCATTGTGATCTGTTATTTGTGTTTACACCAAGCATGCATTGCCACTGAATTGTGTGAGTGACAAATATGTTAATATCCATGCTCATTGATGCAACCCCATGCAGAGTCAACTGAGAGTCTATTATGACCCATAGGATCAAGTTCAGAGTGAGTTGAGATGAGAGAGTTTATCAAGACCGTTTGAGACCCATATATCTCCTAACTGGTCACGCAACTTGTGCGAGTGTTTTAAACAGTTCAATACAGTCGCATACCTGTTGGAGACAGATGGGGAGTGGTGGAGAGTGATGGCAAACAAGAGGGATCTTTTTTCCAACCATGGAGACCCCATTGTAACCAGCCTGCAACCCCGGTGGGAGTCAATAAGAGTGATGGCGAGCAGAGGCTGTTTTTCGATCGCAACTCAGTCGTGGACGTGTAAACAGGGTGTTAATGAAGTCATGAAGTCGCTGGACAGAGGTGTTTGACTATGCAGATATCTTTGCAGGAAAATGAAGGTCAACATCTTGAGGGTCCTGGTGCTTTCTGTCTTATTTCATGGTTTTAAGACTTTGACGTTATCCAGTGACCTAAGGCAACGACTGGATAACATGTCTTTTGTACTAGGTCTCTTAGGAGCATTCTTGAGTACCGCTGGAATGACTCTGTATCAAATGAGGTTTTATGCAGGGAGACTAAAATGAGGAGTATCACTTGCATTGTGAGGGAGCATCAGCTTCAATATTTTAGCCATGTGACACATATCTCGATTAGGGATGCACAAATCGATAATTTTTCCACTTCCGATCCAATACTTTTCTGATCCGATACCAAAGCTCTGTTTGCTTTAATATTATGATTATTGTTGATTTTATGAGCATTTGTTTTTAAAAAGGAGACCTGAAAGTTCAGCTACAATTTGCCAGAAGATGTATCTAAGATAAAAGCCTAGATTTGATGTTTTGGTGAAAGAATTAAGTACTTTTAATTTTTTAAAGACTTTTATAGCCTTAGTTTTATAGACTCAAAGAGAAAAGACAGCACACTCTCTCTTTGTCTGTTTCTGACTGTTAATTTCAATTCAGTTTATTCAATTTATGCCATGCCAACTCGCAACAACATTGTCTCAAGGTGCCTCACATAAAAACAATTTAAAAACAGATAAAAAAAAAGAATTAAAAGACTAAAAAGCACAATTTAAAATACATGATTAAATAAAAGAAATAAAAAGCAAATGGCACAAAAATTTTAATGGAATAAAATGCTAATCATAGGCATGGGAAAACAAGTACATTTTGAGCCTAGACTTAAAAATGTCCACAGAATCAGACTGCCTCAGTGCCACAGGGAGACTGTTCCACAGAGCAGGAGCCTGGTAAGAGAAGGCTCTTTGACCCGCTGACTTTTTTTTCACCCTAGGAACACAAAGTAGTCCCACATCCTGTGAACGCAGAGCCAAGGCTGGTATGTAGGGTTTCACCAAATCGGCCAGGTAGCAGGCACCAATCCGTGAACAATTTTGTAGGTCAGCAGCAAAACCTTAAAATCTGCTCTCACAGAGACAGGAAGCCAATGAAGAGATGCCAGAATGGGGGTAACATAGCTGAACCTTCTGTTTTGTTTCATAAGTCTGGCAACAGCATTCTGAACCAGGTTTTGACCCCTAATGCTAGACTGCGGTAACCCTGAAAATAGGACATTACAATAATCCAATCTAGAAGAAACAAAAGCATGAATCAGGGTCTGAGCATCAGCCACAGGCCGGATGGGGTTAATCTTCACTATAATTCCCAGATGGAAGAAAGGAGTCCTCATAATGTCTCTAATGGGGCGATCAAAGTACAACGTAGGATCAAAAATTACCCCAAGGTTCCTCACTTTGTCCGTATGATGTAAAACACACTAGCTGGTCAAATTGATGCTGATGCCTTGCTGGACCAAGAACCATTATTTCACTCTTAGAGTTTAGAAGAAGGAAGTTACTAGACATCCAACTTCTCACTGATGCAAGGCAATCTTCCAAATATTGTAAGTGAATGAGATTACCAGCAGTTATCGGCATGTACAATTGAGTATCATCAGCATAGCAATGAAAGGCAATCCCAAAACACCGCAATATGTTCCCAAGGGGTGCGAAATAAAGGGAGAAAAGCAGGGGGCCTAAGACTGATTCCTGTGGAAACCCAAACTTCATGTCACTAAGATTAGAGGTAGTGTTATTATACGAAACACAATGAGTAGGACTGGACAGATATGATGTCAACCACGCAAAGGCACTTCCAGTAATCCCAAAATGGCTCTCCAGCCTATAAAGTAAAACACAAAGATCGAACAGCACCAAAACCATAGTGGGGTCTGAGTCCATTGCTCGCAGAAAGTCATTCACTACTTTAGTGAGCGCTGTCTCTGTGGAGTGATATTTTGTAAAAGTGGACTGCTATGGCTCAAAAAGATGGTTCCCAGTAAGGTAGTCCACAAGCTGCCATAAAAAAAAACTTTTTTTCAATACACTAGGTCAAGATTAGATTTCTTAAGTAATGGCTTAATCACTGCAGATTTGAAACATTTAGGAACAGATCCAGAAGTTAGTGAGAGATTAACAATTTTCAGCACAGTCGACCCAACAGTGGGCCACAGGTCCTTAAACAGTTTTGTTGGTATGGGATCAAATAAACAGGTAGTGCTTTTTGTAGATGTCATGAGTTTCATCAACTCACCCAGTGAGATAGTATCAAATTCTGTAAATCTTGGTAACACCTCAGTGGTAGCACTCACCTCCATAGCAGGGTGCAATGGCTGAGCCAAGACATGCTGAGATATGTTTAACCTAATGTCTTCTATTTTCTTCTCGAAATAATCTAGGACGTCCCGTGCTGAAAAAGGAGATCAACTGGAGACCAAATGGCTGTCCATGAGAACTGCAACCGTGTCAAATAAAAACTCAGTTATGCTTGTTTTTGTTGATCAAATCAGAATAGGCCCACTTTGTAGCCAATAGTGCATGTTTATAATCCAAGATAGCATCATGCCACGCAAGAGGGAACATATCTAATTTGGAACCATGCCATTTCCGTTCCAAACCTCTGGCCTTCTGCCTGAGGTCATGCAAGTAACCACTGAACAAAGGCGACTCTGCCTTGGAAAGGTGTGGCCTTAATAGAGGAGGTGCAATCTTATCAAGTTCGGTTTATGCGCTGATTTTAAACTATCTACTGATTGAGCATTCTCCAAACCGTCATAGTTGAGGGTTTAATACCTCCCCACAGTAACAGACAAGGTTATTTGCTCCACTAAACGCAGTAACGTCAATGTAAACCTAATAAGTGAGTGATCAGAGACCACCGATGCAAGAGGCAATATGTCGATATTCGTGACAACAAAATCCAGGGTGTTACCACTAATCTCTCTACTGTATTTCTACAGCAAAATTCCTTTTCACAGAACGAAGTGTCTGAAGCAGAATTTTAAAGTAGATAGTCATGTCTAGACTTTGTTTCTGCTCCTGAAAATTGGCATCTTTTGGCCTGCAAAAGTGCATCAATATCCGGTGTCATGTTCTAACTAGCAGCCAATTACAGAATGTCATTTAAGTGCTTGTGTGTGAGCCTTGAGCGCAATCTAATAGCCAAGTGGCCACTGTGTGTGTGTGTGTGTGTATTAGGGTGCCATTCAAACATAAAGTTCCTAATTTTTATTGTCTCAATGAAAAGAAAAAAGCTGACAAATTGTGGATGTATTATAATAATATTTACTGGTAGCGCAACAGCTTCAAAGTTTTGTAATTTTTTGAAAACTTCGGATAACAGTTGTTTTAACAAACTTAAGAATATTGTAGAAATACTTAAAATGAAGCCTAGCAGTTAAGAACGTAAGTGATTTTTGAACAAAAACAGATGAACACAAAAAATGACTGAAAATGTCAATGTGCAGTGCAGCAAAAAAAACTTTTAAAAGTGCAATGCAATGTCCAGAGAATGACTTTACTGCAGCTTTAGCAATAGCTTCATTTGCAGTGTTGTATAAAGTACCGGAAAAATCACACTTAAGTAAAAGTACAGATACCCATTAAAAAAATGACTTTGGTAGAAGTTCAAGTCACTGACTGAAATGCTACTCAAGTAAAAGTCTTAAAGTACCTAGTATTTATTGTACTTAAGTATGACAAGTAATGTACAAATAAATGTTAATAATCAAAAACTGACTTTTTTTTTTTATAAAATTTTATCTAGGCTTGTAAATGACTGGTAGTATTAGTCAAAATTCTGAAAATTGTGCCCATCACACAAAAACACTTCAGAAACAAGGTTTCAAAACCAAAACGAGAGTAGGCTACTCACTAGGTGTTCACAGGAAACAGTTATTTTTTTATATATGTATTTATTTATTTTCATTGTTACATGGTTTTATCTTTTCTGTTGTGTTTTGTTTCATTAGGTTCTTTTTGTCTTTCTCTAAAATTGTATTGTAACATTATTAGTCTATTATTATTGACTATTATTGTCTATTATGTAGACTATTATTGTTGTTGCTATAATATATGAATAAAAATAAATTAAAATTACAATTTGACTCTTTTACATCAATTATACAGAAAACAAATCAACACAAACGTGCTGATGCGAACAGCTTACTGCTAACTTTAACACTGAAAACGCCATAGACATGCTAACGTGTTAGCATCGGTCCCGTTTTTAAGTTATAATAGACTATCAACTGTTTCAGAAGACCATAACAGGTCGGTTTAACATAAAAATATTAAATATTACTCAGACATATGCTCTTCAGGGTTTTAGCTGGAAAAAATTAGGATAAAGCAAAATAAAATCCACGAATCGTAGACTGAAGAACTGCTTCGACCTGCGAATCACTGCTTCGATTGATTCAAGGTTCAAAGCAAAGCCGCGCTGCAGAAAAGTTGATTACAGACCCGCTGCAGGTCTGTAATCAATGCAGAGAAATGATCATTTTCCTGACAAACACCCCCCAAGTGCGCAACTGCAAAAAAGCCTACCGGACATGCCTCATGACAAACAGGCCTGACTTCGTTGCAGTCACTAGTAATCAGTGGTGTCTGTGGGGGAAAACACGACTTTTTTCGTGTGTGTGTGTTTTTTTTTTTTTTGTAACGAGTAACAGCATGGCGCACAGAAAATGTATCGGAGTAGAAGTATGCAATTAAGGTCGGAAATGTAGTGAAGTAAAAGTGAAAGTAAGCTGAATTAAAAAAAACTCAAGTAAAGTAAAGTACAAAGTGTCCCAAAACATACTTAAGCACAGTAGTGAAGTATTTTTACTTTGTTACTATACAACATTGTTCAATTGTCCTCTTGTAGCTGTCCAGCTCATGCAGTAGCTGCAGATCATTTTGTGGAGCAGATGACACACACACATGCATGTGAACCAAGTAGACCTTAATCATAAATGTGTTCAAATAGCCAAGAAACGAGAGTTTACGTGCAGTCAGTCGGAACTGGGAATGAAAGATGTGAGCTTGCCATCATCTAGCTCGATGGAATGCCCTAGGAGCCTGAATGTGTAGATCACCATCGCAGTCAGCTCCCAGAACAGCAGTGACAAGTACAGGAGCTCACAGTAATCATCTCAGTTTAATTTATTTCATGTACGAGCGCCAAATCACAACAAAGCTGCCTCAAGGCGCTTCACATGAGTAAGGTCTTACATTTGGAGGCGTTTCCTCCCACATTTAAAGACATGCAGGTTAGGTGAATTGGAAACTGAATAACTGTCCAGGTTTCCTTGCAAAAGAGGTCTTGATCTTAATGGGACTAACTTGACTACATAAAGACTAAATTAAAAGTAAAATAAAATAAAGTGAAATCCTCAGTCAGAATCTGGACACGAAATGCCTCCAAAATTCAGTGGAGTCTTCCATGCCCTAATACAGAGGACAATAACTCAAGACCTGGATGGCCGGTGTCCTGCACCTTTCAGATGTGTCCCTGGTCCAACACATGGGAATCAAATCAGTATGCAGTCAAGATCTCCAGAGTGCTGCTAATGACCTCATTAACTGACTCGGGTGTGTTGAAGCAGTGACACATCTAAAAGTTGCAGGACACCAGCCCTCGAGGACTGGAGTTTAAGACCCATGCCCTAATATCTATCTGTGGTACAAATTTAGTGAGAATCCGTCAGCAGTGCTGACATAATGCTTCGAAGCCTATATAAAGTGAACTCGATTCAGAATCTGGATCACCTCCAAAATTTAATGGCCTAATATGTATCTGTGCTGAAAACGTCATAAAAATATGTGCAGCAGTTTTGACGTAATCCTACTAAAAGTCTCAAAGCCTATATAAAGTGAAACATGATTCAGAATCTGGATCAAGTTTCCCGGAAGGCCACACGGCAAAGCTGCAGCTGCTTCCACTCTCACAGTGCCTCAAGTCGGATGATGGACTGTTTCAAAGTCTGGCGTACATAAACAATCAAATGTATATGTGCAGTTGTTTTAATTCTGATATGTGCCATTATTACGTTCAACTAGTAATAACTGTGGATTAACTGCTGTATTTTGTCTGAGGCAATTGGATGTGAAGATAATTTCGCTGCACTCGTAATGACAATAAATCATCATTCATTAATTCAAGTGAAATCTTGATCCAGAATACAGACGCCTCCAAAATTTAATGGATTCTTCCATGCCCTAATATCTATAGTTGTATGTAAAAGTTTGGGCACCCCTGGTGATTTCCTTGATTTTCCTTTATAAATCATTGGTTGTTTGGATAGCAATTTCAGTTGAATATATCACATTGCAGACAAACAGTGATATTTGAGAAGTGAAATGAAGGTTATAGGATTTACAGAAAGAAAGTGTGCAATAATTCTTTAAACAAAATTAGGCAGGTGCATAAATTTGGGCACCCCAACAGAAAAAAATACATCAATATTTAGTAGATCCTCCTTTTGCAGAAATAACAGCCTCTAAATGCTTCCTATAGCTTCCAATGAGAGTCTGGATTCTGGTTGAAGATATTTTGGACCATTCTTCTTTACAAAACATCTCAGGTTTGTTGGTTTCCGAGCATGGACAGCCCGCTTAAAATCACACCACAGATTTTCAATAATATTCAGGTCTGGGGACTGAGATGGCCATTCCAGAATGTTGTACTTGCTCCTCTGCATGAATGCCTTAGTAGATTTTGAGCAGTGTTGTCTTGTTGAAAGATCCAGCCCCGGCACAACTTCAACTTTGTCACCGATTCTTGAACATTGTTCTCAAGAATCTGCTGATATTGACTAGAATCCATGTGACCCTCAACTGTAACAAGATTCCCAGTACCATGCATACCACCCCTTGTTATGTCCAAATAACTCAATTTTAGTTTCATCAGTCCACAGCACCTTATTCCAAAATGAAGCTGGCTTGTCCCAAATGTGCTTATACCTCAAGCAGCGGTTTGTGGAGTGTACGCAGAAAAGGCTTCCTCTGCATTACAGCATCATACAGCAGCTTCTTGTGCAAAGTGCGCTGTATAGTTGAACGATGCACAGAGACACAATCTGCAGCAGATCATGTTGTAGGTCTTTGGAGCAGGTCTGTGGGTTGACTATGACTGTTCTCACTATTCTTCGCTTCAACGTATCTGAGATTTTTCTTGGCCTGCCACTTCGGGCCTTAGCTAGTACTGTGCCTGTGGTCTTCCATTTCCTCACTGTGTTCCTCACAGTGGAAACTGACAGCTGAAATCTCTGAGATAGCTTTTTGTATCCTTCCCCTAAACCACTGGCGGCTCCAGAGTTTTTTTTCTGCAGGTGCTATGGGACTTCACTTCTTTCCATTTCCCCTCATGGATGTTTGGGCAGCAAAAACCAAACCATTTCGGCAACTTGAAATGAAACTCACTGCAGTAAGATGTCATCATTGATGCTGGAAAAACTCGTCCATGCCTTTGTCTCCTCTAGGCTTGACAACAGCAACTCCTTGCTCTTTGGAATCTCTGGAAAAAACCTTCAAAGGCTCCAATACATCCACAACTCCTTGCTCTTTGGAATCTCTGGAAAAAAACCTTCAAAGGCTCCAATACATCCAAAACAGTGCAGATAGCATTCTGATAACTGTATGTAAACAGGAGCACATTACACTGATTCTCCATAACCTTTACTGGCTCCCCATCACCTACATAATCTATTTTAAGACTGCTTTCATCAACCACCAATGCATCCATGGCAGTGCCACCCACATACAGTAGTGTTCAGAATAATAGTAGTGCTATGTGACTAAAAAGATTAATCCAGGTTTTGAGTATATTTCTTATTGTTACATGGGAAACAAGGTACCAGTAGATTCAGTAGATTCTCACAAATCCAACAAGACCAAGCATTCATGATATGCACACTCTTAAGGCTATGAAATTGGGCTATTAGTAAAAAAAAAAAAAAAAAAAAAAAAGTAGAAAAGGGGGTGTTCACAATAGTAGTGTGGCATTCAGTCAGTCAGTTTGTCAATTTTGTGGAACAAACAGGTGTGAATCAGGTGTCCCCTATTTAAGGATGAAGCCAGCACCTGTTGAACATGCTTTTCTCTTTGAAAGCCTGAAGAAAATGGGACGTTCAAGACATTGTTCAGAAGAACAGCGTAGTTTGATTAAAAAGTTGATTGGAGAGGGGAAACTTATATGCAGGTGCAAAAAGTATAGCCTGTTCATCTACAATGATGTCCAATGCTTTAAAATGGACAAAATAACCAGAGACACGTGGAAGAAAATGGAAAACAACCATCAAAATGGATAGAAGAATAACCAGAATGGCAAAGGCTCACCCACTGATCAGCTCCAGGATGATCAAAGACAGTCTGGAGTTACCTGTAAGTGCTGTGACAGTTAGAAGACCCCTGGGTGAAGCTAATTTATTTGCAAGAATCCCCCGCAAAGTCCCTCTGTTAAATAAAAGACGTGCAGAAGAGGTTACAATTTGCCAAAGAACACGTCAACTGGCCTAAAGAGAAATGGAGGAATATTTTGTGGACTGATGAGAGTAAAATTGTTCTTTTTCTCTTTCCCAAATAAGAAACCCTGGATGACCAGCCAGGTCCGCTCACTCCTCAGGGCCCACAACGCTGCCTTCAGGTCAGGTGACAGAGCTCTGTATAGTGCTGCCAGAGCTGACCTGAAGAGAGGAGTAAAAAGAGCAAAGGCGGACCACAGGATGCAGATAGAGTCCCATCTGCCTAGCAACAATGCACGGAGGGTGTGGCAGGGAATACATGACATCACAAACTTCCGGGGTTGTGATGCTGCAACAGCGGACCACTGGCAGAGGAGCTAAACGGCTTCTTTGCTCGGTTCGTATCGTCCCAGCTGCACTCACCTGCTCCTGCCCTCCCCCCGCCCCCACCTGTTTCCACACCACTCCACTCACTGTAAAAGAGCATGATGTCAGGTGAGTGCTCCTTGCAGTGAACCCCAGGAAAGCTGCTGGCCCAGACAGAGTACCTGGCAAGGAGCTCAGAGCGTGTGCCAACCAGCTTGCCCCCACCTTCACCAGGATATTCAACCTCTCCTTGGACCAAGCAGTCATCCATCCTGCCTGAAAACCTCCACCATAATCCCGGTGCCGAAGAAGTCTCCCATCACCAGCCTGAATGATTACCGCCCGGTGGCCCTCACTCCGGTAATCATGAAGTGCTTTGAGAGACTGGTTCTTCAGCACATCAAGGACCACCTCCCCCAAGACCTCGACCCTCACCAGTTTGCATGTAGGGCAAACAGATCCACAGAGGATGCCATCGCCATAGCTCTCCACTCTGCTCTAAACCACCTGGAGCAGCCACAGAGCTACGTCCGAATGCTCTTTGTGGATTATAGTTCTGCCTTCAACACAATAATCCCAGATAGACTTACCACAAAACTGGTCACTCTTGGCTTCCACCCTCTCACATGCACCTGGATTAAAGACTTTCTTTCCAACCGTCCCCAGACTGTGAGACTCGGCCCTCACCTCTCCTCCACCCGCACGCTGAGCATCGGCTCTCCACAGGGCTGCATGCTGAGCCCCCTCCTCTACTGCGTCTACACCTACGACTGCAGACCGGCCCACAAGAACAACCTTATCATCAAGTTTGCAGACGATACCACAGTGGTCGGTCTCATCTCCGGAGGTGATGAGGCTGCCTACAGAGAGGAGATCCGGCAGCCGGCAGCCTGGTGCTCAGAGAACAACCTCGCTCTGAACACTAGGAAGACCAGAGAAATCATCACTGACTTCAGGAAAAACCGCACTGACCCTGCCCCCCTTCTCATCAATGGCGAGCGTGTGGAAAGGGTCCACACCTTCAGTTATCTCGGCATTCTCATCTCAGACTGCATCTCCTGGTCCAACAACATCTCCTCTATCCTCAAGAAGGCTCAGGAGTGGCTACACTTCCTGAGAGTCCTCAGGAAGTACAACCTCAACACCGACCTGCTGCTGGCCTTCTACCGCTCATCCATTGAGAGCCTGCTGACATACTACATCACAGTATGGTTTGGCAGCTCCACCGCTGCTGACAGGGAGAGAATGCAGAGGGTTGTTAAGGCAGCACAGAAGGTCATCCGCCGGCCTCTACCCTCCCTGTTGGACATTTACACCTCCCGCTGCCTCAGCAGAGCCAAAGCGATCTCCAAAGACTGCTTTCACTCTGGCTCTGCCCTGTTTGACCTGATGCCCTCAGGGAGGCGCTACAGGCTCACAAGTACAAAAACAAACAGACTGAAAAACAGTTTCTTCCCCAACGCCATAACCACACTGAACTCTATCATGCACTGATCCTCCTCGTGCAATCTTAACCATGTGCAATAACCCAATCACCCATGGACATTATACACTTCTGTGCAATATATTTATATCCTAGCTGCACCTAGCACTAGTGTCAATTGTATATATATATATATATATATATATTTTCCTACATTGTTGAATTTTTCTTTATATCTTTTTTATACATACTCTTGCACTATTTTTTATCTCTTTTTTGCACTATTTTTATGCTATTTTATTGCACTGCAGCTGAATGGCCCTAATCTCATTGTACCAATGTATAATGACAATAAAAGACATTCTGATTCTGATTTTTGGGTTCAAGGGCCACAGACAGTTTGTGAGACGACCCCCAAACTCTGAATTCAAGCCACAGTTCACAGTGAAGACAGTGAAGCATCATGATATGGGCATGTTTCTCCTACTATGGTGTTGGGCCTATATATCGCATACCAGGTATCATGGATCAGTTTGGATATGTCAAAATACTTGAAGAGGTCATGTTGCCTTATGCTGAAGAGGACATGCCCTTGAAATGGGTGTTTCAACAAGACAATGACCCCAAGCACACTAGTAAACCAGCAAAATCTTGGTTACAAAATTAATGCCTCGCAGATGTGAAGAAATCATGAAAAACTGTGGTTATACAACTAAATACTAGTTTAGTGATTCACAGGACTGCTAAAAAAGCAGTTTGAACATAATTTTGAGTTTGTAGCATCAACAGCAGATGCTACTATTATTGTGAACACCCCCTTTTCTACTTTTTTTTTTTACTAATAGCCCAATTTCATAGCCTTAGGAGTGTGCATATCATGAATGCTTGGTCTTGTTGGATTTGTGAGAATCTACTGGTACCTTGTTTCCCATGTAACAATAAGAAATATACTCAAAACCTGGATTAATATTTTTAGTCACATAGCACTACTATTATTCTGAACACTACTGTACCTCAAAAACCTCACTCTCAAACATCCTCCTGTTCCCTCTGTTTATACAACACTAATCTTCTCCGTCACCCTCCCACCAAGCTTCAAATCGTTGGCGACACGGCCTTCTGTTCAGCTGCCCCTCATATTTGGAAAGCCTTCTTTGACCATCTGAGGGCTCCACAAACTGTGGAAGCTTTAAAAAAAAAACCCTCAAGACATACCTGTTTAGACAGGCCTCTCACAGGTCTCAATAATTTGAATCTGTTGCATCTTAGTCTTTTTATTCTATTTTATTATTCTATTTTGGTTTTATTGTATTCTTGTGACTGTTTTTATCTTAAGAGTTTCTGTTTTTATTCTCTTATCGGTTTTATTTTTTTCCTGTAGCACTTTGAGATTTTTATTAATGAAAGGTGCATTATAAATGAAATTTATTATTATTATCATGGCACTGTTGAACGTGATGTCATTGAACGCCATGTTACACTGATTTTGTGTAAAGCAATCAGTTCTGTTGATGAATGTGCAGCTGAGAAACTCACCCAGAGCAAACAGACGCTGAGGAGCTTCTTTAAAAACTGCTGAAAAAAGAAACCCTTAAAAACCCCTTAACAAGTAGCTTCCATCATAACAAATTAAGTTGATGCATTTCCAGATGTGTGTCATGTGGAGAACAGTTTTTATCTGTGATGATGAATCCTGGCAACAGGTCAGATTAAAAGACTTTATTTAATCCGTGAGCCATCTTCTAAAGTTTTAGCTTTTGTTGTTTGCCCCACGTCTTCTTCCTCATTTTTTGTAGAAGAGTTACAGCGCTACATACAGGCCAGGCATGTGTACTACAGCATTTTCATGCAGTTTCACTGGATCTGAGAAAATGAAGCTATTTATTGAATGGAACACTTTTTGAAAATGACAAAAAGAAAGATTGTATAGCAGAAGTTCAGTTTCAGTGTAGACAAGGCCTTAAAAACATGGGATGAAATTAAATTAAAATAATGAGGAATTATTTTCGCGGGGTGCTACGACAAATCCAGGGGGAGCTCTAGCACCACCTAGCGCCCCCTGTCGCCACCCATGCCCTAAACCATGATGCTAAACAATCTGTTTACAGGTCATTTGAGAGTTGTTTAGAGGTTCCCATGTTGCCACTCATTAGAAGAGATGCAAAGAGGGGAAACATTTGCAAATGGCCACCTTAAATACCCTTTCTCATGATTGGATTCACCTGTGTAAGGAGGTCAAGGGTCAGTGAGCTTACCAAACCAATTTTGTGTCCCAATAACTAGTGATAAATGTATTCAAATCAATAAAATGGCAAGGGTGCCCAAATTTATGCACCTGCCTAATTTTGTTTAAATAATTATTGCACACTTTCTGTAAATACCAGAAACTTAATTTCACTTCTCAATTAGTGTGTTTGTTTGCTATATGATATATTTAACTGAAATTTCTGATCCAGACACCCAATGATTTATTAAGGAAAATCATAAAAATTATCAGGGGTGCCCAAACTTTTGCATACAACTGCATCTGTGGTGAAAATTTGGTGAGAATCTATGAAGTAGTTTTGATGTAATCCTTCAAAGCCTATATAAAGTGAAATGTTGATCCAGAATCTGGATACAGATCCAGATCACTTCCAAAATTCAGTGGAGTCTTCCAAAATTTAATAATCTTCCATGGCTTAATATGGTGTGATGAGAATTTCGTCCATCGGTGTAGTAGTTCTGACATAATCCTGCTAACAGTAATCCCTCAATGACTATATAAAGTGAAACTTGATCAAAAATCTGGATCAGATCACCTCCAAAATTCAGCGGAGTCTTCCATGGCCTAATTAATATCTATCTGTGGTGCAAAATTGGTGAGAATCCGTGAGGCAGTTTTGACACAATCCTTCAAAGCCTATATAAAGTGAAATCCTGAGCAAGAATGTGGATACGGATCACCTCCAAAATTCAGTGGAGTCTTCCATGCCCTAATATCTATCTGTGGTGCAAATCTGGTGCGAATCCATGAAGTAGTTTTGAGGTAATACTTTCAACCCTATAAAGTGAAACTTGATCCAGAATGTCGATCGCCTCCAAAATTTAACAGAGTTTTCCACAGTATAATATGTATCTGTGGTGAAACTTTGCTGAGAATCAGTTTTGACATAATCCTTCAAAGCCCATATAAAGTGAAATCCTGAGCCAGAATACAGATCACCTTCAAAAGTCAGTGGAGTCTTCCTTGGCCTAATACTGTGTGGTGAAAATGTAGTCAAAATCGGTGCAGTAGTTTTGATGTAATCCTGCTAACAGTAATCCTTAAAGTCTATAAAGTGAAACTTGATTGAGAATCCACATCACCTCCAAAATTTACTGGAGCCTTCCATGACATAATATCTATCTGTGGTGAAAACTTCATCAAAATCCGTGCAGTAGTTCTGACATAATCCTGCTGACAGACAAATAAATAAATGCAGATTACTTTATTATGTCCTTGGTGCATGTAATAATAATAATAAAGGATTATTAACTGAAAGAGGTCTGTATGGAAAAATATCACAATGACATGTTGACAGTATGGAAAACAGATGTCTGATATTCCCATACAGACCGAGCAATTAATTTCTTATATGGCTATTATATATGTAAACATGTATGCGACCTCATGGTATCGCCAAAATATGAAAGCTGCTGACAGTTTTGGGCTCGAAGTCAGAGACCTGTTTGCTTCACTTTCATGAAAACCTTGCTAACAGATGGTCCGGTCATTAGCTGGTAAGTTTTCAATCTGTTTTTTATGCTGTTTAGATATTTATGGGGTACATTCATGTCTGACTTGGTTTCTCTTATTGTGTTTTTAGCTTTCTGGTTTGTAACAAATGGGATACGCATTCCGGACCGAATGTCACGGTAACCGGTCTGATATGGGAAAATAGACTGGAAATCAGCCAATCAGTGTAGCATCACAGCCATATAATAATATTGTGAATATGATAACAAGAATCCAAAACAACTTAAATACATTGAGACAGTAAAATAACAAAAAAAAATTAAAAAAAAAAAATTACGCAATTAACAGCAAATAGAGGTCTAAGGTTCTAAAAACATTCTGGACTCACATGCCGTTCCAGCTCATTATAGAAACTTCTCATAATTTATTACACTTGAAAAATGTCAGCTACCTATTTTTTAAAGACTAGAATCTGGAACCCGTGGACCCCCAAGAGCAATGCGCAAGTTTTGATTTAATGATGTTCATTACTAAGAAAACTTGTTTACAAAGGTAGGCTGTCCCAAACATGCACATAATTTCTGCAGCCAAGGTTCTTAATTTGCAGTATCCTGACAAGAGATACTGATAAAAAAAGTACTAAGGCAAACTTGTCCTTCAAACCTGCATCACACTGCAAATCAGTTATCTTTAGTTGGATGTCGACAGGCACATCAGAAGCTTTGACTGTCGGGTGAGCAAAAAACTGCCAATTCTGTCTCAAGTTCACCAAAGATCTGAAACCGTTTCTCAAACTCACACAGCAATCCTGCAATCTTGTCTTTATACCGTTTCATGCCAGCATTAACATCTGTTGCACATACCTCTTGCGGTCAGGGGGACCGTGCAGGGTCACCACTTGCCAGCTGTCTCTCCCACAAAGTCAGGTTCAACTTCAATACACATAAGAGGGTCATAAAACTGTGTGACGACAATTTTGTTCAGAATACTCAAGTGCAGCCTCTGTAATATCCACTACAAATACAAGGTCCTGCAGCCATTCCTGACACTGTAATTCCATCACTGGTTTTTATTTTTTTCTCCATGAATTGTCAGATTTCCTCACCTAAGTCAAAGAAACGCCTCAGCACAGGACCTCTGCTTACTGCAGTGTGGTATGGCCAGCAACGTGATTATCAATGAGAAGGCAGTCAAACCCACGATAATTCAGGCCTGTGGCTCGGATGAAATTAAGAGTTCCCACAACGACCTCCACGACGTGATCCATTTTTAACGAATTGCAACACAATGCCTCTTGGTGTAAAAAAAACAGTGAAATGTCCAAAAATCATCGCCATTCATGGCTTGTAGTTTTTCTCTGAATTTTGTCACAACACATGCTTTTCTTCTGATCGATCACTGATGGCTCACCATCTGTAGCCAGGCTGACGGTGCGGGACCAGTCCACTCTGGCACTGTCAAGCACACCAACCACAGAGTTGAAAATGTCCTCATTGGTTGTGGTGTTACTCATAGGCACCAACTCAAGGAACTCCTCAGTGATGGTCAATGTCTTATCAACTCCACAAACAAATATGGCCAGTTGAGCAACGTCTGTCAACCACCTCCTCTCATCAGACGGATGTAAGCAAATGCATGTCGCTTCTTAGGACGCACAAGTTCTGCAGCCTTCTAGGTAGGTGGCTTTTACTGCTGCTTCACTGACATCTCGGCTCCGGGTGAAAAATGATATTACGTATATTCCTTGAGCACCAACATTTGCTGATTACACACCAAGCACACAGGTTTAACTTTGTGAATAAATAGGAAGCAGCCAATTTTCCTTGAAAAACTCTATACTCAGTGTCCACTTTTCTCCTTTTTCTTAAAGACATTTTGGCTAATGAGGGTGTCAAGGAGAGTAGAAAATAAGGTAACCTACACCTACACATGATTGGGCAGGGCAGTCTCGTTTGAGGGCGGGCACTAAAGGGGTAAAATATGACACATATGACATAATTTTTCTACTTCCGGGGAGAGAAACACAGGACTTTCTCTGAGTGCAATTTAGTGAAAAACTCAAAGTGCAAATGCAAAAAAAAAAGTGACGATGCGGTGGAGAAGTGGACGTGTCACAGTTTGTTTATGACCCGGAGCTCAAACATGTCGAGGTGGCGACTGCAGCCAAAAACAAAACGTACACTGTGTGAAGTTATGCTGTGTATATATTACGCAACAGGAGCGGAGATCCCTATTTATGGAGATCTCCACTCCCGTTGCGTGGGATTTGATCACAAGTGGTCAAATCCCAAGATATCACGCAGGGTTCAAACAGGACAGCGCTGCCCTATTAGCATAGACTGCTGTTCAATCTGAGTGGCAGAGTTGTGCCTCTTCTTTTACTCTGATTAAAACAGTGCACCCCTAATGGATGATTTAGGAATCATATTTCATTACGAATTTCAAGTTTAAGTATTTTATGAATTGTTTTACTTTCAAAATTCATCCAGCTGGCCGGCTTGAACGCCCTAGCGGGCCAGTTTTGGCCTGTGGACCAAAGATTTGACACCTCTGGTGTAGTGGAACAAAAGCAAACAAATTGATTATTCCCACAGTGAAGTAACCAACAGCATGTGTTGAAACCCCAAATAAACATTTTTGTTTTAAATGGTGGAATTTGACCATGTTATTAAGAATCAAAAGGTTTCATTTTTTTATATTTACCTTTTAATAAATGTGAGGATGCTGCAACAATGCAGACTTACTGTTTGAATGCCAAATGAGACACTTTTATCAGGTAATAAGATGTTCAGCTTTCCTTATTTGTACCCTACAACAGTCTAATTAGAAATGCACAGCATGCAATACTCCCCTTGCTTTAATTGTGCCCCTCCCAACCTTCCAAATTTTGAATATCACTGTCATCAGTGCTGATCGCTCTCACACAATGCACGAATCTCACATTTGCAGAACTGATTAAAAAAGTTCTAGCATCGTCTCCAGCTACACTGTCCACCCATTTGTTTATTGCGAGTTTTAATTGTCTGCCTTTTGTTAATTTTCTCCCTGCAGTTGCTGATGAGTTGAGAAGAGCACAACAGGCTTGTTACAGGGAGATCAAAATGGTACTACACTCACACAGTATGAATACTTTTCTATATTCTATGTAAACACAGTAAGATTTCGTGCTCAGCATGTTATATTCTCTCTTGTTAGAGTACACAGAGCTCATGCACACTTAGGTGTGCATGAACTATTCAAAACGTGAGAATTAATGAAAACATAAGAAAAAAAAAACTATCATGCACATGTAAAAGCATTTTGAGCAGATAGTGGCGCAAAATAGGCGTCACTGATCTACAGCTGCAGATCCCCCCCTGAATGTTTTCCATGTGTATCTGCTTCAACAGCAGCTGATTACGCAATGCTCATATTTCTTAGCTACTGATTGGCTGAGCATACCTGACTGAGATAACTCGCAGTGGGATGAGCAGGGGCAAGTGGAAAACATGAAGGGCATGATATCTCAAGGAACAGGGCTGATGACCCCTGCAGCAAAATTTGGCTTTGTTGGCATTTTTTCCCTCTCCATCACTCCAGGGTTGAGCATTAATGACAGATGTGAAAACAACAACCTGTTGCGCAGCACCCACCCTCTGTCCTTGGCACACAAAGCGGTCTACGACAGGTAGACACTGTAACGTGCGCTGTCACTTTGTAGATCCCCAATAATATGCTGCTGTGTTACACTGACATGTTTAGTCCTCCATCGTATCACTGTGTAGTGTGGCTGGCTTTCCACTGAAAACCACAGAGGCAACAGCAAAGACGAAAAGCACAAACTTGCTGCAGAATCATCACAATTTCTATGTAACTGACAAAAGGTTTCATCCACCATTCACAGAATCAATGCATATTGGTGGACAGGTTTTCACCTGAGTTGTGGTATGTGTCCACCCAGCCCCCATCTCCATCATCTTCCTCTATGATGGCTTCCAGTTCATCTGAATACTCCATCTGTTTGCAGCGTTTGTAACAGGGAACTGCAAGCAAAAGCCACAGAGTCAACTCAGCCTTCTGTAATATGCACTGCTTCCCCTGAAACACACTGCAAGAGGCACAGTCGTGTCGTGTTGCACACAAGTCACACGCAACAACATGAATGTGCCTTTACACTAGGTTGTGTTTCAGTTATATGTGTGGTGCATTGCTGCTCAATCTTTCCTCATAATTTGTGTTTGACATTGAATTTTATTCCACACCCTGTGACTGTTTAACAGAGTGCATTCAGTTTGGGTTGTTTGTGTCCATGTGTGACTTTTCTTTTAATTGGTTCATCTAGCAGATTTGGCTGGTCAACTAAGAAGACCTCTCTGAAAGTGCACCTTGTGTCTATCATTTTTAATATACAAACTAAAAAAAATATGAATAAATATAGACTACACAATCAATATTTCTTTTGTTAGAGTATTTTTATAATCCAGTTCCTGTGAGTCAGAGAGCTCAGTGTCAGTTTAATTGAAGAACGCTTGGAAATACCGAAGAGCAGAGCGCGACTTCTTATAACTGCACATTTCTGTCACTGAAAGGGCTTTAAAATTTTGCATTTTAGATATTTGTGACTTCTTTAACAGTCTTCTTCTCCTGTTTGAATATTTAGGTTTTAGAAGCTAACTCCTATAATATTATGTAGTAACTACATTTCTTGTACAGTAAGTCCCTTTGGCTGCTCCCTTGTTTGTACTCTGCGTCGCCACAGCAAATCCAAGGTGGATCTGCATGTTGAATTGGCACAGGTTTTATGCTGGATGCCCTTCCTGACGCAACTCCACTTCACATGGAGAAATGTGGCAGGGGTGGGATTTGAACCGGGAACCTTCTGCACTGAAACCAAGCGCACTAACGCACTTGAACCAGGAACCTTCTGCACTGAAACCAAGTGCACTAACCACTTGGCCACCACCCCCCTATTTCCTGTATATGTTGTTTATTACCCTGATTGTGTAAACGGCACTTATATACATGCTGTTCATATTCTTGAGCCACTTAGGTGGGTATGGAGAGTTCCCATGGGATAAAAAAAGCTTTTCAGCCTACCATCCCTGGTTCTCAAGACCAGGCACCTAAGTGGCTCGACTCTACTCTTCTTTTTTTTTTAGATATACGTACCTTAGTATACACTAGTAGAGTTCTACCTTAGAATTGGAATGTATTACAGAAGACATACCTTACTGAATTTTCATAGAGACTCCGGTAACTGATGTTAATTATTTGATGTTGCCAGTATGATGTCGCAATGACTGCAGATCATTTTTCTTTCTATTTAGTGGGGTGCCGCTCTGAGCATGTGTGGGAAAATAGGTGGTGGGCCTATTCTCTGGAAGAGCGCGGTACATACTACGCAACACAGAAATATGAAACATTTCTAAAACACATCTCTCATGCTGGCAGTCTGCAAGGTTTAATCTGTTAACATGACTCCTAAACATACACAACACAGCCAAGATGCTTGCAGTGCGTTTCAGGCCTTAAAGTGAAGTAGCACAGTAAGTAACAGCTGATCCTAGGTGAAAAAAAATAAATAAATAACAAAATGGAATTCAGAGAAAAGTTATCAGCAGTAAATAGGAAGCTTTGTGGTATAAAAATCCATGAAAAGTTAAGTAATTCTATGAAGTATTTTTTTATTTAAACTTAATTTTATTAAGTCATTGCTTATGAGCTCTGACTATTCATCTTTCCATATAAAGGGAAAAAGTTCAAAGCTTTCAAGAAGGAGTCAGATGTCCTAATCTGACAAGTCAGACACTGGCCCCACCTCCTCCATGCTGGAATATACCTCAACCTGCACAATCTTTTTTTCATGAAAGGCTCCATTACTGATTGTGTGATATAAGGCATCTTTGAAAATCCTCATTAATACCCATTTCATAAGAGACATCAGCATTGAAGGCAAACCGTAACAAACAAAAACAAAAAATTTTGTGATTCTTCAATGTGATCTGTGTGACAGCAGCTTGACAAGTAATCTGCTGTGCAGTACCATGTTGGGCCCTGGCGCCTTTTGCTTTGGCCTGATCATCAATTTCTATTTAATCCACTAGATCAGGGGCCAAGTTCGGTCCTCGTGAGCCACATTCCTGACACTCTTAGTTGTCTCCCTGCTCCAACACACCTGAATCCAATGAAAAACTCGTTAGCAGACTTTTAATGAGCCTTTCATTGGATTCAGGTGTGTTGGAGCAGGGAGACAACTAAGAGTGTCAGGAATGTGGCTCACGAGGACCGAACTTGGCCACCCCTGCACTAGATGGTGGATGCAGCCGCCATCTTGCTTAGAGTTATTCGGCATTGTCAGGCTTTAGATTAAATAGAAATCAATGATTTGCTGACTTAAACTTGGGGTAAAGTGATCTGAAAATGCTGTTTTGCACAGCCTTCAGATGCAGCAACAAGCTGACAAAGGATTGTCAGCTGGTTAAATAAAGGTTAAATAAATAAAAATATGTAAAAAAAAAAAAAAGTGGATTGAGCTTTCGTAAGTGTGTATTATATGTAATATACATGATGTGGGGGAGATGACTAAAATTGGTGAACAAAGGTTAGAAAATTACTTATTGTGTCGATCTGTATTCTGTAAAGTCGTGACTTCAGTTTTACTGCCTGAATGCTCTGTCATGATAAATATCTCACCATTCGTTTAGCGACTCAGAAGTCTCACTTTCATAACTCTCAACTGATCCCTTTTTAATTAACCTCGGCTTGTTTCTTCACGTCAGGTTTTCTATCCTCAGATATTCTGTCAGAGCAAATTTATAGATATGCTTTTTCTCTCAATTTGCTGGGTCACATGATGGTTGCAATGACATTTTATATTCTACTACTATAAGAATATACATGAATGAGATTAATTTCTCTATAATATACTCTATATTCCAATGTTGTCCTTTCAGAATTCTTTCAACTTGGTCCAGAAATGATTGAATAATCTTACTTTCATCCTGGTTGGTGTGGCCATTTCATTTTATTTAATATTTGCATGGAGAATGTGCCCCACCCACCCAACAGCAAGTACCACTGGGACTGAATAAAATGATCAGGGAAACGCTGTACTTCTTCACACACGGTCCAAAAACACAATTAATACAAAAATCAGTCATCCAAGTTGAGTTGTATGGCTGTAACTCAGTGTTTACGTGCTGAGACTAAAAAAGTACAACATAATCGTGCAACATTAAGAATTAACTATTCAGAAGGTTTAAGACAACACGTTAGATAAAAGACAGGTCAACTTTTAAAGGAGGCCAATCAGGTCACTGATTTTAATGTCTGATCAGTGTAGCAGTCCAAGATTTTGTCACCAATATTTTCAAGACAGATTTTAGGTGATCATTCGTAGGACATTTAAAGAGCTGAGAGCACACGCTGGGCCATACGGCTGTAAAACCATTTAATGCCTTACAGCTGATTAGGTTTACTTTGATTTCTATTTTTAATAGTTACAATTTGCATGTCCCTAAAATTGTAGTTATGTGCATATTCTGTTTTTTACTGAAAGCCTGGTGGCAAAGTTGTAAATCACTACAGTTTTTATTTATTTCTTTTTGACATCTGACTGAAAAGGGAATTATAGCAGTTAGTTTCAGATAAAGGCATGAGTAAGTTTATCTGTCTTTTTGAGTGCTAAAGGATCGTAACATTATCTTTCTGAGGTTTAAAAAGTCATTAAAAGTGCTTTAACTTGAGATATCCAACTCAAGTTATGTTGACATTCATCAACATATATGTTACTTGCATCATTTCAACTAAAAATAAATAAATAAATAAATAAATAAGGAAAATCTGACTTTTTCCTTCAAAAATTTCTAAAACGTCCCAGATCAGAGGGGGAAATTCCTGTTACTGCTGCAGTGCTTCACGCCTTCCACAGATGTTGCTTTGGAGATTGCCCCACTCCAGAACAACTATGAATGGAAAAACTGACTGAACTACAGAATCACTGGACACTGAACGAATACACTGCCCTGTTTAGAGTTTAAATTTATTTAATATCTGCACCAAAGTGTCTCCGTTAAACAATCAAACAACTCAGCTATTAATCTACAAAAAAAAAACAACAGAAACACATACAATTGAACTTGAAATCTATTTCTTACCATTGCGCGTTAGAAGAAACTGTTTATCCTGGGGCAGATATGGTTTCACCTTGACTTCCTCCCCAGAGGCCCTGAGAAATGACAATGGCAGCAATAAAAATGCACTGACAAAACACAAGAAAGAAAACAGCCGTCTCAGGTCACAGCTCAGCCGAGACCAAAGATCAGAGCAAAAATGGCCAAAATGGCACAGGATACCTTACTCAGCCAGATTTACATGCAGCACGTTCTGGGCCAGAGCAGGTGCCATGATGGGAACCAAGATCTATTAACTTGAGTGCAGTGTTCATGAACTCTGTATTGTTGCAAATTAAAATGAACCTTTCAGGGTCAGGTCAGGTCTAGGAACATGCAATGATGCTGCACATTGCACCATCCACCAACTCTGGAACTCTCTTGGGTCCTGGATGGCACAAATCCAGCAGAACACCAGTCCATCCCCACCTCTCAAAAGTAACTATCTATATGCTACAGTTGGGTGACGTGGGTAGGTGTGTCCTTGGCTTCCTCCAGTTGTTGGAATCCTCAACATTGGGGCACCTATGTGGTGGATCACACCCTGAGAAACATTCCACATGGCCAAAATGTAATTACTGATGATCCACCACAATGCAAGTGCCGTTCCTCTACAAGTCTCAAGTATGTGTCCAACTGACAGAAAGTCATACCAGTCATACCCAAGGGTCCCCTGAAGAGACCTCGTACTGAAGGCATCCGGTTGTTG
Organism: Thalassophryne amazonica; assembly: GCF_902500255.1. Lineage (NCBI taxonomy): Eukaryota > Metazoa > Chordata > Actinopteri > Batrachoidiformes > Batrachoididae > Thalassophryne > Thalassophryne amazonica. The sequence continues at coordinate 110,446,954 of NC_047103.1, read as the reverse complement.
CCTTAAGCTTGTTTCATACGACAGGATTTTAAAATCATCTTTAGGTTTCCAAAACCTGAGAGCCCACACACGTGAAGGTAAAAAAAAAAAAAAAAAAAATCATAGCTCTAACAGGTTTGGTCGTACAGTGTGTGGTGTTCAGCCACACGGTAAGGACAACAACACCACACACAAACAGATTTCACACACCAACATTTTCAGGCCAGACAGGAAATCTCGCAAAATCTCTTGAGATTGAACGTGACTTCAGAGTAAACAAATGGAGATACTTTGTGGACTATTTAAAACAGAGAGAAGAAAACAATACAAAAAGAAAAAGAAAAGGTCTTCTTTAAAGGAGTGGAGACAGCGCGACCACCAGACTTTATGGTAAGTCAGAACAGCTGTTTTGATTTTATTTTCCGCTCCGTACGTCCTTCACCTTGCTTTCTGATTGGCTGCACGTCCCATTCAGCAGGCTGCGTGCTCGTTTGTGGTCGGAGGACACAACATACGCGGCGATATCGGGCCAAAAAAATCCAACATGTTGAATATCCCCAATTTGCGATCGGAGCGCTCCTGACATCCTTCCGAGCAGATCAGAGCGCTCTGAATACACCACACACGACAGGAATATGTGATAATATTATCTTTAGAGTCATTACGATTGTCGGGTGTCCTTAAGATTGTCGGAAGGGGAAGATCGGGTCCGATAACGGCCTAATTATCTTGCCGTGTGAACCAGGCCTTAGATCACTGGTTCATGTTCAAGTGTCACACAGACATACATACAACTTTGTAAATTTCATTAAGCTTCCACCCTATTAACTCAACCAATAATCTATTGGTAGAGTTAACAGGGTTTTAAAAAGGAATAGGTTGCACCATGTGTCATGCTTAGTTGTCACGTTACGGAGTAACATACGAGGTCTGTGAGAAAAGTATCCGACCTTTTTACTTTATGCAAAAAATATATGGATTTGATTCATATGTTTTTTCGTCAGCCAAGCTTGAACCTTCGTGCGCATGCGTGAGTTTTTCCACGCCTGTCGGTTGCGTCATTCGCCTGTGGGCAGGCTTTGAGTGAGCACTGGTCCACCCCTCTCGTCGTCGTTTCATTGCGAGGAAATGGCGGAATGATTTGGGCTTTTTTTTCCCCATCAGAATTTTTTCAGAAACTCTTTGAGACAGGCAGCTGGAAACCATTCGAAAACTTTATCTGGCTTTCGGTGAAAATTTTACGGGCTTCACAGAGAATAAGGAGTGTTACTACAGCTTTAAGGACGGCCCACAATGGCCAGCGGCGCGCCGCACTCCGAGCCGCCATCGAGAGGCAGAAACCACCACATCATTTCTAAACAGATCGCTGTGTGGAGCCGGGACCGTTGTGTGCAATTTCTCTGGTTATCACAACAGCTGGACATCAGCCATTTTCCGGCAGATTTCACTTTTAACAAGAGATTTTGTCATGGAAAGCCGCGCGGAGGCTTCGCGCGTCACAACGGAGCTGCTAATGAAGCGAGACAAAGGAACACCTCCGTTTAGGAGTGTTAAAGTAGACCTGCATTGAAATAAATGTGGTCAGATTTCAGAAAGAAATAGCTGATATGTATTTATAAGACCCTTGTGAATGCAGTAAAGTAAATCTGTAAGCCCCAATTTGTAATTCAGCGGAGAAATCTTTGTTTAAAAATGACAAATTTGCAGCTAAAATTTAGCCCTCTGTGAAAACAGTTTGTACAGTCATATAATTTCCATGACGTCAGGGACAATATGACGCGCTCCCGCCTTCAGTCCGATCCCGCATTGAAATTGATTTTATCTGTTAGTAATGTTACTTATACACGTCCTGGTTTCAACATCCAAAAGTAAGCTGCAATGAATGTGAGATACAGATCTGTGTGCTCAGATCAGCAACGACATCGACAGCGCCGTTCTTCCTCTCCCGCTCTCTGCCTCCGCTGCGCTTATTAAGTCTGCGGGCTCGTTAACGAGCTCGTTAACCGCCAACGCAGGCCACTCACACCGCCCGTGTCTGCTTTGCAGCCGGTGTTGTGTCAGATTCAGCGCACAACTTCGGCATCACCTCTCTGTCTACTGAATGGAGCTGCAGCACACTTGGCACAAGTCCTGAGATTACGCTTGCTGTTTTAATGTGAAGCGGCCGGTACACCTGTTGCTGCAAGGACAGACTTCTTGCGGCAAAATCCACAGCACTGCACGTCTCGGCAATCGGAGCCCCAGAGCTCCATGGATGCTGAGAGAGGTTTATATATTTTTAATGACTGGGATTCTTTGCGGGTCTTGCCTCCATATCCTGCGATGGTACCGGAGGCGAAAGACAGTAGATTTTCATTGCGACACCACTCAATCAAACGGGTGTATGAAAAAGTCCCCCAAAATAATTTTCAAGCACAAATAAAAGAAATGTGTACTCACCAAACGTGCCGCAAGACAATATGAAGTTTTAAAAAAAGTAGATCCTTCCGTATAAGAAAAAGGTGCAGATGCAAACTGATGTAAATCCACAAGTTACAATTGGCGCAATGCATGCTGGGAGAGGGTCTTGTCCGTGACGTCTCGGCAGCGTCCATGATGAGAGGGACAATTTGCGGAGGGCTAAATGTTAGCTGTAAATTTGTCATTTTCAAATGAAGATTTCTCCGTTGAATGACAGATCTGGGCTTGCAGATTTACTTTACTACATTCAGAAGGATCTCATGTGTAAATGTAAGTCATTTTTTGTTCAAAAAATCTGACTGCATTTTTTTCAATGCAAGTCTCCATTAAAAGACAAGTTGGGACATGCCCAGCTCTCCACAATTTCGCTTATACTGACTCGACTGGTAAGCACCGAAAGACGAGATAGGCATGTCCCAACTTGTCCTCTAACACTCCGAAACGGAGGTGTTCCTTTGTCTCGCTCCATCAGCGAATCCGTCGTGACGCGTGAGCCTCCGCGGGTCTTTTCATGACAAAATCTCTTGTTAAAAGTGAAATCTGCCGGAAAATGGCTGATGTCCAGCTCTTGTGATAACCACAGAAATTGCACACTACAGTCCCGGCTCCACACAGCGATCCCTTTAGAAATGATGTGGTGGTTTCTGCCTCTCGATGGCGGCTCGGAGCGCGGCGTGCCAAGCGCCATTGTGGGCCATCCTTAAAGCTGTAGTAACACTCCTTATTCTCTGTGAAGCCCGTAAAATTTTCACCGAAAGCCAGATAAATTTTTCGAATGGTTTCCAGCTGCCTGTCTCTTAACAGTTTCTGAAAAAATTCTGATGGAAAAAAAAAAGCCCAAATCATTCCGCTATTTCCTCGCAATGAAACAACGATGAGAGGGGTGGACCAGTGCTCACTCAAAGCCTGCCCACAGGCGAATGACGCAACCGACAGGCGTGAAAAAAACTCACGCATGCGCACGAAGGTTCAAGCTTGGCTGACGTAAAACCATATGAATCAAATCCATATATTTTTTGCATAAAACAAAAAGGTCGGATACTTTTCTCACAGACCTCGTATGTCACATCATAGAATATAATAGACATCAGCAATGTTTGACCTTTACTTTGCAGACCAAGCATTTAACACAGTCAAAACTATTCCATTTATTAATCTCATCAGTTCAACCAATAATTTGCACAATTTTTTTTTTAACCAAAACTGAAGCAACTTCAAATTTTGGCTCCTGTACAAACTGAGACTGACCTTTGTAACTATTCTTACCGTTTTTACCCCAAAACATTCAGTCACAGATAGTCCAAACTATACCTTTTTGGAATATTTATGATCAGACAAACAACGTGGAATAGTTTTCAATATGATTGGAGCATCTTTTAATTTTGACACCTGTATAATTCTTCAGCTGATCCCTACCTGGCTGCCTCTTGAAAATTCAAGTGGGCAGTCACTTTTTTGAAAAAAGTAACGTCCAGTGGGTAATTGTGCATAATTCGATGCTTGTTTCAACATTTGCAGGATTGTTTCCCTTATCTGCTGCACTATCACCCAAACCCTAATTCACGGGACTTAAAATACCCCATGTTTTGATCTCAGTCGACCGATCACCACCTGGTGGTGAGTTGGATCCGTTGGGAGGGGAGGAAGCCGGTCAGACCTGGCAGGCCCAAATGTATCGTGAGGATCTGCTGGGAATGACTGGTGGAACCCTCTGTCAGCGAGGTCTTCAACTCCCACCTCCAGGAGAGCTTCTCCCAGATCCCGAGGGAGGTTGGAGACATGGAGTCCGAGTGGACCATGTTCCCCACCTCCATTGTCGATGCGGCCGCTCGTAGCTGTGGTCACAAGGTCTCTGGTGCCTGTCACGGCAGCAATCCCCAAACCCGGTGGTGGACGCCGGAAGTAAGGGATGCCGTCAAACTGAAGAAGGAGTCCTACTTATCTTTGTTGGTAGGTGGGACCCCGGAGGCAGCTGACAGGTACCGGCAGGCCAAACGTGCCGCAGCCCGTGTGGTCGCAGAGGCAAAAACTCGGGTCTGGGAGGAGTTTGGGGAGGCCATGGAGGAGGACTATCGGTCGGCCTCGAAGAGATTCTGGCAAACCATCCGACGCCTCAGGAGGCAGAAGCAGCTCCCACCAGCACTGTTTACGGGGCAGGTGGAGAGCTGTTGACCCTGACTGGGGATGTTGTCGGGCGGTGGAAGGAATACTTCGAGGATCTCCTCAATCCCATCGTCACATCTTCCGAAGAGGAAGATGAGACTGGGGACTCAGAGGCGGACTCATCCATTACCCAGGCCGAAGTCACAGAGATGGTTAGAAAGCGCCTCTGTGGCAAGGCTCCTGGGGTGGATGAAATCCGTCCTGAGTACCTTAAGTCTCTGGATGTTGTGGGACTGTCTTGGCTGACACGCCTCTGTGGCATCACGTGGCGATCGGGGACAGTGCCTCTGGATTGGCAGACCAGGGTGGTGGTCCCTCTGTTTAAGAAGGGGGACCGGAAGGTGTGTTCCAACTATAGGGGGATCACACTCCTCAGCCTCCCCGGTAAGGTCTATTACAGAGTACTGGAGAGGAGAATTCGACCGATGGTCGAACCTTGGATTGAGGAGGACCAGTGTGGTTTTCGTCCTGGTCGCGGCACACTGGACCAGCTCTACACGCTCCATCGGGTGCTCGAGGGTTCATGGGAGATCGCCCAACCAGTCCACATGTGTTTTGTGGATCTGGAGAAGGCATTCGACTGTGTCCCTCAGGGCACCCTGTGGGGGGTGCTCCGGGAGTACGGGGTCTGGGGTCCTTTGCTAAGGGCTATCTGGTTCCTGTACGACCGCAGCAGGAGCTTGGTTCGCATTGCTGGTAGTAAGTCAAACCTGTTTCCAGTGCATGTTGGCCTCCGCCAGGGCTGCCCTTTGTCACCGGTTCTGGTCATTATTTTTATGGACAGAATTTCTAGGCACAGCCAGGGTGTAGAGGGGGTCTGGTTTGGGAACCACAGAATCTCGTCTCTGCTGTTTGCGGACGATGTGGTTCTGTTGGCTTCGTCAAATCAGGCCCTTCAGCGTGCACTGGGGCGGTTTGCAGCCGAGTGTGAGGCGTCCGAGATGAAAATCAGCACCTCCAAATCCGAGGCCATGGTTCTCAACCAAAAAATGGTGCTTTGCCCTCTTCAGGTCGGTGGAGTGTCCTTGCCTCAAGTGGAGGAGTTTAAGTATCTCGGGGTCTTGTTCGCGAGTGAGGGACGGAGGAGTGTGAGATAGACGGATCGGTGCAGCATCTGCAGTGATGCGGTCGCTGTATCGGACTGTCATGGTGAAGAGAGAGCTGAGTAGGGGGGCAAAGCTCTCGATTTACCGATCGATCTACGTTCCGATCCTCACCTATGGTCATGAGATTTGGCTTATGACCGAAAGAACGAGATCACGAGTACAAGCAGCCGAGATGAGTGTCCTCCACAGGGTGGCTGGGCGCTCCCTTAGAGATAGGGTGAGGAGCTCGGTCACTCTGGAGGAGCTCGGAGACGAGCCGCTGCTCCTCCACGTCGAAAGGAGTCAGTTGAGGTGGCTTGGGCATCTTTTCCAGATGCCCCCTGGACGCCTCGCTGGAGAGGTGTTCCGGGCACGTCTCATTGGGAGAAGACCCCGGGGAAGACCCAGGACACGCTGGAGGGACTACATCTCTCGGCTGGCTTGGGAACGCCTTGGGGTTCCCCCGGAGGAGCTGGGGGAGGTGTGTGTGGATCGGGAGGTCTGGGCGGCTTTGCTTGAGCTGCTGCCCCCGCAACCCAACTCCGGATAAAGCGGAAGAAAATGGATGGATAGATGGATGGGTTTTATCTGGTTAAATAAAGGTTACTATTATTATGTATACAAATGTTTCTTTCTCTGTGCAGTCCCTGTAGGATTCATGCTTTGGGATACATCTTCCTCAATACCTGCAGACACTTTAGTGCATATTATACTTAAAGTACAAACTCACCATTTCCACGTCGGGCAGTGATGGACCAAGTGATCACCAGCTGCAACAAACTAAGTCAAATCCCGTCAATTAGTGCGTCAGGATTTTGCACTGACTGAACGGATTTTGTAAAATAATGTACAAAATACAGATATACACAATAAAGAGGAAGCAGATATTTCCGTTATGGTCGGAAAACAAGTCATAAAGGCCAACTTTTTCGATGACATCAGGTCCTCACCTCTTCTGGGGTAATAACGCCGGTCTCTTTAAATTTGGATTCCTGTGAGTGGTTAAAAACAGAACATTATCTGATGTCTGGAGCTTAAGGTGCGCACTGTGGACGCTAACATGTTAGCAGGCAACTTTACCTTCAGAACAGGAGTGAGGAACTCAGCCACTCCCAAAGCAGTGCCTTTAACGGAGTTTATCACGTTCTGCATCGCCGACTCCGTAAAAAGCAAAAACGACGACCTCACAACACCGATCTACCAAACAACGAAAAGAAAATTATTTTCAGGTTTGTTCAGTGTATCTCCAAGAGTCGATCACATGACACGTCTACCCACAAACACTTCCGGTATCAAAGTACGCGTCACAAAAATCATAGAGATTAATGAGTACTAGAGCGGACATGCTCTGACACAAAAGTGACACAAAACAAGATGGAGCAACCATCGTGGTATGGGGATTTTTTTTTTTTTTTTTTTTTTCGTGGTTTGGGGAGGTTTATAATCCGGTTGTTAAGTGTGACGTAACGCATCATGTGATTTTCAACTTCCGGCTCCAAACAAAAAAGGCGCGTTGTCATTAACATTGAGAACTACACTGAGATGATATGATCAGGCTGCACTTACACCGTTGCACACGAACAACAGCATTACAACCCCTGGCAAAAATTATGGAATCACCAGCCTCAGAGGATGTTTATTCAGTTGTTTAATTTTGTAGAAAAAAAGCAGGTCACACACATGACACAAAACTAAAGTCATTTCAAATGGCAACTTTCTGGCTTTAAGAAACACTATAAGAAATCAGGGGAAAAAAATTGTGGCAGTCAGTAACGGTTACTTTTTTAGACCAAGCAGAGCGAAAAAAATAAATATGGAATCACTCAATTCTGAGGAAAAAGTTAGGGAATCATGAAAAACAAAAGAACGCTCCAACACATCACTAGTATTTTGTTGCACCACCTCTGGCTTTTTATAACAGCTTCAACTTCCACCAAAGATTTTCAATTGGATTAAGATCCGGACTATTTGCAGGCTATGACATTGACCCTATGTGTCTTTTTGCAAGGAATATTTTCACAGTTTTTGCTCTATGGCAAGATGCATTATCATCTTGAAAAATGATTTCATCATCCCCTAACATCCTTTCAATTGATGGGATAAGAAAAGTGTCCAAAATATCAACGTAAACTTGTGCTTTTATTGATGATGTAATGACAGCCATCTCCCCAGTGCCTTTACCTGACATGCAGCCCCATATCATCAATGACTGTGGAAATTTACATGTTCTCTTCAGGCAGTCACCTTTATAAATCTCATTGGAACGGCACCAAACAAAAGTTCCAGCATCATCACCTTGCCCAATGCAGATTCGAGATTCATCACTGAATATGACTTTCATCCAGTCATCCACAGTCCACGATTGCTTTTCCTTAGCCCATTGTAACCTTGTTTTTTTCTGTTTAGGTGTTAATGATGGCTTTCGTTTAGCTTTTCTGTAAGTAAATCCCATTTCCTTTAGGCGGTTTCTTACAGTTCAGTCACAGACGTTGACTCCAGTTTCCTCCCATTTGTTCCTCATTTGTTTTGTTGCGCATTTTCGATTTTTGAGACATATTGCATTAAGTTTTCTGTCTTGACGCTTTGATGTCTTCCTTGGTCTACCAGTATGTTTGCCTTTAACAACCTTCCCATGTTGTTTGTATTTGGTCCAGAGTTTAGACACAACTGACTGTGAACAACCAACATCTTTTGCAACATTGCGTGATGATTTACCCTCTTTTAAGAGCTAGATAATCCACTCCTTTGTTTCAATTGACATCTCTCATGTTGGAGCCATGATTCATGTCAGTCCACTTGGTGCAACAGCTCTCCAAGGTGTGATCACTCCTTTTTAGATGCAGACTAATGAGCAGATCTGATTTGATGCAGGTGTTAGTTTTGGGGATGAAAATTTACAGGGTGATTCCATAATTTATTCCTCAGAATTGAGTGATTCCATATTTTTTTCCCTCTGCTTGGTCTAAAAAAGTAACCGTTACTGACTGCCACAATTATTTTTCCTGATTTCTTATAGTGTTTCTTAAAGCCAGAAAGTTGCCATTTAAAATTACTTTAGTTTTGTGTCATGTCTGTGATCTGCTTTTTTTCTACAAAATTAAACAACTGAATGAACATCCTCCGAGGCCGGTGATTCCATAATTATTGCCAGGGGTTGTAATATCGCAACATAAAACTCTTTGTATATTGTGCCTAAAACTCTCCTGGATATATGGCTATATATCATATATATTACTATATTGTATTATACGAGGTCTGTTAGAAAAGTATCCGACCTTTTTATTGTTTTCAAAAACCATATGGATTTGAATCACGTGTGATTGCATCAGCCAAGCTTGAACCTTTGTGCGCATGCGTGAGTTTTTTCACGCCTGTCGGTTGCATCATTCGCCTGTGAGCAGGCTTTGAGTGAGGTGTGGTCCACCCCTCTCGTCTATTTTTTAATTGCGAATAAATGTCTGAACGATTTGTAGCTTTGCTGCATCAATTTTTTTCCAGAAACTGTGAGAGACCTCCAGGTGGACACCGTTCGGAAAATTAATATGGCTTTCAGGGACGATTTTATGGGGATTACACAGATTAAGGAGAGATCCAGACGGTTTAAAGACCGCCCACAACTGCTGAGAGCGCGGCGCGCTCCCAGCCCCCATCGACAGGCTGACACCCCGCTGGAACAACCAGATCATTTCCAACGTGAAGGCTTTGTTGATCTGGGACCTCGTCTGACTTTCACAAAAAGGCTGAAGATGTGGACATCAGCACTTTTTCGGTACATTCCACCATTACAGGAGTTTTTTCATGGAAAGAAAAGCGGAGGGACGCACCACAGAGCCGTTCATTATGCGGGACAAAACCACCTCGGTGTTGGTCTCACAGGACGGCTTAAAGGTGGATTTCAGATGGATTCCGGTTGCTTTTCAGTCGTGTGTGTTGGGAAGGTGTCATAGCACGGACCCACAACAGGGGGCGCAAATGAACAGACAAAGAGTAAGCCAAAAGGTAACAATTTAATGTTGTGATATTACACAACGAAACGTGTCTTAATCTCACAGTCAATAAACACCAGGTGAAGTGTGGGCAGGCTCGAAGATAGAAGACGCCCGACGAGAGAGAAGCCGCGTCCCACACGGCTTCCACCACCAACGGCCTGAAGAACACCGGAGCCGCCAAGTCCCGAGTCCCCAGGTGGCCTCTGTCTTCGACTGTCGACCCTGGTACTGCTGGCAGAAAGCAGAAATATGATGTGTGAGTGTGAGTCCGCACACTCAGTAATATATAGTCCAGATACCGTTAGGTGGGAGCACCTCCACCTCCAAATCACACACACTCGTGCAGCTCCTGTTTGTCCCTCTTCTGGGTCTTCACAGGATTACGGCTGCAAACAGACGTAAGTCACAGTTTAAATTCAGCAGAGAAATTACCTTGGTTCTGGTAGTCGATTTCTCGGCGGGGAGGTGGAGTTGCAGTCCGGCTTATATAGTAGTGTAGATGAGTGACAGCTGGAGTGATGAGTGACAGCTGTCACTTCCTCTGGGTCTGGCGCCCTCTCGTGCTTGGAGCCCGCACTCCAAGCAGGGCGCCCTCTGGTGGTAGTGGGCCAGCAGTACCTCCTCTTCAGCGGCCCACACAACAGGACCGACCGGGCTTGTCCGGGTGTCGTCCGTAGAAATCGGCCAGGAGGGCCGGGTCCAGGATGAAGCTCCTCTTCACCCAGGAGCGTTCCTCAGGACCATACCCCTCCCAGTCCACCAGATATTGGAACCCCCGGCCCTTACGACGGACGTCCAGGAGCCTGCGGACCGTCCAAGCAGGCTCCCCGTCGATGAGCCGGGCAGGAGGCGGCGTAGGTCCAGGTGCACAGAGGGGCGAGGTGTGGTGTGGCTTAATACGGGACACGTGGAAGACAGGGTGGATCCGCAGTGAAGCCGGGAGTCGGAGCTTCACTGCGGCCGGGTTGATGATCTTGAGGATGGGGAATGGTCCGATGTACCTGTCCTTTAATTTGGGTGAGTCCACACAGAGGGGGATGTCCTTTGTTGACAGCCACACCTCCTGCCCGGGCTGGTATGTGGGGGCCGGGGAACGTCGGCGGTCCGCATGGGTCTTGGCCCTCGTCCGGGCTTTTAACAGGGCAGAGCGGGCGGTCCGCCACACCCGGCGGCACCTCCTGAGGTGGGCCTGGACCGAGGGCACACCGACCTCTCCCTCCACCAGCGGGAACAATGGGGGCTGGAACCCCAAACATGCCTCAAAAGGGGAGAGGCCGGTAGCAGACGAGACTTGGCTGTTATGGGCATATTCGATCCAGGCCAGATGGTGACTCCAGGCCGCCGGGTGCGCGGAGGTGACGCAGCGAAGGGCCTGTTCCAACTCCTGGTTAGCACGCTCTGCCTGGCCGTTGGTCTGGGGGTGGTACCCGGACGAGAGACTCACGGTGGCCCCCAGCTCCTTACAGAAACTCCTCCACACCTGCGAAGAGAACTGGGGACCACGATCTGAAACAATGTCCGATGGTATCCCATGCAGCCACATGACGTGGTGGACCAGAAGGTCTGCCGTCTCCTGGGCTGTCGGGAGCTTCGGGAGGGCCACGAAGTGGGCCGCCTTGGAGAACCGGTCCACTATCGTGAGAATAACGGTGTTGCCCTGGGACGGCGGGAGGCCCGTGATGAAGTCCAGGCCGATGTGAGACCAGGGGCGATGAGGCACTGGCAGGGGCTGGAGGAGTCCCGTCGTCCTCCGATGGTCTGCCTTGCCCCTGGCGCAGATGGTACAGGCCTGGACGTAGTCCCGGACGTCGGTTTCCAGGGACGCCCACCAGAAGCGCTGCTGGACTACTGCCACGGTCCTACGCACTCCGGGATGACAGGAGAGCTTGGACCCGTGACAGAAGTCCAATACGGCAGCTCTTGCCTCTGGTGGGACGTACAGTCTATTCTTGGGGCCAGTCCCCGGGTCCGGGCTCCTTGTCAGGGCCTCCCAGACGGTCTTCTCCACGTCCCAGGTGAGGGTGGCCACGACAGTGGACTCGGGGATGATGGTCTCGGTGGGGTTCGACAGCCCCGCTTTGGCTTCTTCTTCGTGCACCCGGGACAATGCATCTGGTTTTTGGTTCTTGGTCCCGGGGCGATACGTGATCCGGAAGTCAAAGCGCCCGAAGAACAGAGACCAGCGGGCTTGCCTGGGGTTCAGCCGCTTGGCGGTCCGGATGTACTCCAGGTTCCGATGGTCTGTGAAAACCGTGAAGGGCAACGATGCCCCCTCCAGCAGGTGTCTCCACTCTTCAAGAGCCTCCTTCACCACAAGAAGTTCCCGATTGCCGACGTCATAGTTCCGTTCAGCTGGGGTCAACCTGCGGGAATAAAAGGCACAAGGATGGAGGACTTTATCAGCCTCCACGCTCTGGGACAGCACGGCTCCTATCCCTGAGTCAGAGGCGTCCACTTCTACTATGTACTGGCGATCAGGATCAGGCTGCACCAGAACTGGTGCAGTCGAGAACCGGCGTTTCAACTCCTGGAACGCGGCTTCGCACCGATCCGACCAGGCGAAGGGGACCTTGGTGGAGGTCAGGGCAGTCAGGGGGCTAACTACCTGACTGTAACCTTTAATGAACCTCCTGTAGAAATTTGCAAAGCCTAGGAACTGCTGTAGTTTCCTGCGGCTTGTTGGTTGGGGCCAATCTCTCACCGCCGCAACCTTAGCCGGATCAGGGGCGACGGAGTTGGAGGAGATGATGAACCCCAGGAAGGACAAAGAAGTGCGGTGGAACTCGCACTTCTCGCCCTTCACAAACAGCCGGTTCTCCAACAACCGCTGTAGGACCTGACGTACATGCTGCACATGGGTCTCAGGGTCCGGGGAAAAGATGAGTATATCGTCCAGATATACGAAGACGAACCGATGCAGGAAGTCCCGCAAGACGTCATTTACCAAAGCTTGGAACGTCGCGGGGGCGTTAGTGAGGCCGAACGGCATGACCAGGTACTCAAAATGACCTAACGGGGTGTTGAATGCCGTCTTCCATTCGTCTCCCTTCCGGACCCGAACCAGGTGGTACGCGTTTCTAAGATCCAATTTTGTGAAAATTGTGGCCCCATGCAGGGGCGTGAACACTGAATCCAACAGAGGTAACGGGTATCGGTTGCGAACCGTGATCTCGTTCAGCCCTCTGTAATCAATGCATGGACGGAGTCCGCCGTCTTTCTTGCCCACAAAAAAGAAACCAGCACCCATCGGGGAGGTGGAGTTCCGGATCAGCCCGGCAGCTAAGGAGTCCCGGATGTAGGTCTCCATTGATTCGCGTTCCGGACGTGAGAGGTTGTACAACCTACTGGACGGGTACTCAGCGCCCGGGACCAAATCGATGGCACAATCATACGGTCGGTGCGGGGGAAGAGTGAGTGCCAGATCTTTGCTGAAAACGTCAGCAAGATCGTGGTACTCCTTTGGCACCGCCGATAGATTGGGGGGAACTTTGACCTCCTCATTAGCCGTAGTGCCGGGAGGAACCAAGGATCCTAAGCACTCCCGGTGGCAGGTTTCGCTCCACTGCGTCACAACCCCAGACGGCCAATCAATCCGGGGATTGTGCTTCACCATCCATGGAAAGCCCAAAATCACTCGGGAGGTAGAAGGTGTTACATGGAACACTATCTCCTCCCTGTGATTCCCAGACACAACCAAAGTCACTGGTTGTGTCTGATGTGTGATTAATGGAAGCAGGGTGCCATCTAGTGCTCGCACCTGCAATGGTGCCGGCAGAGCCACCAGAGGGAGCCCTACTTCCTTTACCCATCTGCTGTCCAGCAGATTCCCTTCAGACCCTGTGTCTATCAGTGCTGGGGCATGAAGGGTTAAATCCCCACAAAGGATTGTTACTGGGAGTCGTGCAGATTTGCGGGGTTTTCCCGCGTGCGTGTTATGACCCACCCTTAGCCCAGTTTCTAAGGACGGGCGTTGTTGTTTGACCGTTTTAGGGCAGTCCTTCTGCATGTGCTCGCAAGAGCCGCAGACGAAACACTCCCCGTGGGCCAGCCTCCTTTGTCTGATGTTTGATTTTAATTTAGCCCTACTCGTGTCCCTAGCCTCCTCAGCAGGGGGAGCTGTAGCCACACGGAGCTCTCTGGCAGTGAAGCGTGGGGACGACGTCACCTTGTCGGAACCGGAAGGGGGAGGGACGACTAGTGCCCGGTCATGCCTCCCGGCCTGCTCCCGACGATGCTCGCTTAAACGGTTGTCTAAACGTATAACCAAATCGATCAGCCCGTCAAATTCCCGCGGTTCCTCCTTGGCCAGTAGGTGCTCCTTGAGGACCGGGAACAGTCCATTTACAAAGGCGGCGCGGAGCGCAACGTTATTCCAGCCAGACCTCGCTGCCGTGATGCGGAAGCCGACTGCATACTCGGCTGCGCTACGACGCCCCTGTCTCATCGACAGCAGCACGTTCGAAGCGGTCTCGCCTCTGTTGGGATGATCAAACACTTGTTTGAACTCCCGTACAAACCCAGTATAAGACGTTAGGAGCCGTGAATTCTGCTCCCAAAGCGCCGTAGCCCATGCGCGTGCCTCTCCTCGAAGCAAATTAATAACATAAGCCACCCGGCTAGCGTCTGATGCGTACATGACGGGGCGCTGTGAAAAGACGAGCGAACACTGCATGAGGAAGTCCGCGCACGTCTCGACACAGCCCCCGTACGGTTCCGGAGGGCTTATGTATGCTTCAGGGGACGGAGGGGGGGTTCGTTGAACGACCAGTGGAACGTCTAATACGGGCCCAGGACCAGCCAGAGGAGTGGCTGCAGCAGCGCCCTGATCGCGCGCTTCCACCCTGGTGGTGAGAGCCTCCACCCTCCGATTAAGGAGGACACTCTGCTCGGTCACTAATTCTAACCGGGCCTTGAAGGCGGTTAAGATCTGCTGCAGCTCACTCAACCCGCCTCCCGCTGACGCCTGCGCTCCTGGCTCTTCCATTGGCCGTTCAAGCTGGAGTTGACGCCCCTCGGAGTCCATGACGTTGGCCGAGAAATCCTGTTGGGAAGGTGTCGTAGCACGGACCCACAACAGGGGGCGCAAATGAACGGACAAAGAGTAAGCCAAAAGGTAACAATTTAATGTTGTGATATTACACAACGAAACGTGTCTTAATCTCACAGTCAATAAACACCAGGTGAAGTGTGGGCAGGCTCGAAGATAGAAGACGCCCGACGAGAGAGAAGCCGCGTCCCACACGGCTTCCACCACCAACGGCCTGAAGAACACCGGAGCCGCCAAGTCCCGAGTCCCCAGGTGGCCTCTGTCTTCGACTGTCGACCCTGGTACTGCTGGCAGAAAGCAGAAATATGATGTGTGAGTGTGAGTCCGCACACTCAGTAATATATAGTCCAGATACCGTTAGGTGGGAGCACCTCCACCTCCAAATCACACACACTCGTGCAGCTCCTGTTTGTCCCTCTTCTGGGTCTTCACAGGATTACGGCTGCAAACAGACGTAAGTCACAGTTTAAATTCAGCAGAGAAATTACCTTGGTTCTGGTAGTCGATTTCTCGGCGGGGAGGTGGAGTTGCAGTCCGGCTTATATAGTAGTGTAGATGAGTGACAGCTGGAGTGATGAGTGACAGCTGTCACTTCCTCTGGGTCTGGCGCCCTCTCGTGCTTGGAGCCCGCACTCCAAGCAGGGCGCCCTCTGGTGGTAGTGGGCCAGCAGTACCTCCTCTTCAGCGGCCCACACAACAGTGTGATTATCCGATTGTGATTGTGCATGAGCTGGACCTGCCCCAACATGTCCTGGAAGGCTTCATCATGGCGTTCCTTTGCGCCATGCAGCTCCACCGCGACGCGCGGAATTCCTCCGCACGTCTGTCTCAATGTGCCGAAAAAATGCTGATGTCCACTCTTTTCACAATTCCTGTGCTAGTCAGACGACATACCGGATCAAGACAGCGTCCAGTTTAGAAATGAACGGCACATTCCACTGTTACAGGAGTTTTTGTCATGGAAAGAGGAGCAGAGGGACGCGCCACGGAACCGTTCATTACGCGGGACAAAACCACCTCAGTGTTGGTCTCACAGGACAGCTTAAAGGTGGATTTCAGACGGCTGTCGGTTGCTTTTCAGTCGTGTGATTATCCGATTGTGATTGTGCATGAGCTGGACCTGCCCCAACATGTCCTGGAGGGCTTCATCACGGCGTTGCTTTGCGCCATGCAGCTCCACCACGACATGATGATTTGAAGGAGCTAAGTGACAGTGCCAATTCTTCTAACACAGACACACAAACAAATCCACTATTGTATAAGCCATTTGGAGGCATGAAGAGCTGTTAGGATGAACAGCTGGACTAATTTCTGATGTGATTTTTCACTGGACTGAGGAAGTACACTTTTTTTTTTTTTTTTTTTTTGGAAGTACACAAAGTCAGTGCACGCACGGCATCACAGACTACATCGTCAGATATTTTTGGAACTATCTAGCTGTTTTTCCAAGTTGACTGAGAACAATTTTGGACTCCAACTTAACTGTTGATGTCAATGCACCAGTGATGCACAACAAAATGTAAGTCCCTTGTCTGTTGTTTATGAATGAATAAAATATCAAATGACAAGGATCTATTTTAGCCATTATATAAAACAAATAATGAATGTTTTTACATTCGTTCAGTGGAACAAATATTTAATTAATCCTTCTCCCTATATACCCTGCGTCCCTCCTCTGCACATGTCCAAACCATCTCAATCTCACCTCTTCATATCACCCCACCTGAGCTGTCCCTCTGATATGTTTGTTCCTAAACTTGTCCACCCTCGTCACTCCCAAAGTGAATCTCAACATCTTCAGTTCTGCCTCCTGTCTTTTTGTTAGTGCCACCGCCTGTAAGCCGTACAACATAGCTGGTCTCACTACTGTCTTGTAAACTTTCCCCTTCACCCTGCCTGCACTCTCTTCTTCACCTTTCTACCACACCCTTGATCAGTGCTGCCACAGTTACTTTGAAAAGTTACTTTATACAGTTACTTCATTAGCAGCTTTATGTAATTACTTTATTAGGAGCTGCCAGCAACTTGCAACTAATAAGTAACTAATAAGGTTAGATTACTAGTTACTTTATTAGTTACATTCAGCAGCTGCCAACAACTTGTCTGCAGCCGCTAATGAAGTAATTGTAAAATGTAATGGTATAAAGTAATCAATAAAGTAACTTTTCAAAGTCAACACTGCTCTTCATTACTTTGGACAGTTGACCCCAAGTATTTAAACTCATCTAATGTGACCACTACTACTCCTTGTAAGTGCACTATTCCACTGGGCTTCCCCTCATTCCCACACATATACTCAGTCTTGCTCCTTCTGATCCCCTGCTCTCTAGAGCGTATCTCTACCTCTCCAGGCAAAACTCAACCTGCTTTCTACTCTTACTACAGATCACAATGTCATCTGCAAACATCATAGTCCATGTAGACTCCTGTCTGATCTCATCCGTCAAGCTGTCCATCACCACTGCGAACAAGAAAGAACTCAGAGCTGATCCTTGGTGTAATCCGACCTCCATCTTGAACGAGTCTGTCATTCATACTGTGCATCTCATCGCTGTCACACTATCCTTGTACATGTCCTGCACTACCCTCACATACTTCTCTTCTACTCCAGACTTCCTTGTACAACCCCAATTCCAATGAAGTTGGGACATCATGTGAAATGTAAATAAAAATAGAATACAATGATTTGCAAATTCCTTCAACCTATATTCAACTGAGTACACCACAAAGACAAGATTCAAACTGATAGACTTTTTTGTTTTGTGCAAATATTTGCTCATTTTGAAATGGATGCCTGCAACACATTTCAAAAAAGTTGGGACGAGGCAAAAAAAAAAAGACTGGGAAAGTTGATGAATGCTCAAAGAACACCTGTTTGGAACATTCCACAGGTAAACAGGTTAACTGGAAACAGGTGAGTGTCATGATTGGGTATAAAAGGAGAATCCCCAAAAGGCTCAGCTGTTCACAAGCAAACATGGGGTGAGGATCACCACTTTGTGAACAACTGCATGAAAAAATAGTCTAACAGTTTAAGAAAATGTTTCTCAAGATTAAATTGCAAGGAATTTAGGGATTCCATCATCTACAGTCTATAATATAATCAGAACATTCAGAGAATCTGGAGAACTTTCTGCACGTAAGTGGCAAGGCTGAAAACCAACACTGAATGCCCGTGACCTTTGATCCCTCAGGCGGCACTGCATTAAAAACTGACATCATTGAGTAAAGGATCTTACTGCGTGGGCTCAGGAACACTTCAGAAAACCATTGTCAGTTAACACAGTTCGTTGCTACATCTACAAGTGCAAGTTAAAACTCTACTATGCAAAGCGAAAGCCATACATCAGCAACATCCAGAAATGCCGCTGCCTTCTCGGGGCCCGAGCTCATTTGAAATGGACAAATGCAAAATGGAAAAGTGTGCTGTGGTCTGATGACTCCGCATTTCAAATTGTTTTTTGAAATCATGGACGTCGTGTCCTCCGGACAAAAGAGGAAAAAGACCATCCAGATTGTTACCAGCACAAAGTTCAAAAGCCAGCATCTGTGATAGTATGATGGTGTGTTAGTGGCCATGGCATGGGCAACTTACACATCTGTGATGTCACCATCAATGCTGAATGGTACATCCAGGTTTTGGAGCAACACATGCTGCCATCCAAGCAATGTCTTTTTTAGGGGCATCCCTGCTTATTTCAGCAAGACAATGCCAAGCTACATTCTGCATGTGTTACAACAGCTGTTGTGTGGGCCGCTGAAGAGGAGGTACTGCCGGCCCACCACCACTAGAGGGCGCCCTGCCTGGAGTGCGGGCTCCAGGCACCAGAGGGCGCTGCCGCCTCACAGGAGCAGCCAGGATGACAGCTGTCATCCATCACTAGAGACAGCTGATCCCAATCAATACGGAGGTATATCAGCAGGACGGCATCTCCACCTCATTTGCCGAGATATCGCCATACCTAAGAGGTAACGACTCTCAGCCGTTCGTGAGTATTGTTCTGTACGTGTTTTTGCAGGAGTACCTGTTTAATCTCTGGACCGCAGGAGCTGGTGACTGGGAGCTAGGACTGCACTCCTTTTCCCCCTGAGAGATAACTGCTTACTCTGCACATTCTTGATTGTTGTTGACGAGAGGTGGAGGTGGACTCTCCACCCTCCGTGTTGCTGGGTGCAGCCGCATCCACACCTGACTGTTTCTGTTTCCTGCCAGCAGTACCGGATCCGGCAAGCGGAGGCAGTGGCCACCTGGGAATTCGGGACTTGGCGGCTCCAGTATCCCCGGGGTCCGGTGGCGGAGGAGATCGGGTTAGTTCCGGTTCGACTTGGACAGACGTCTCCTATCGTCGAGCCTGCCCACACGACACCTTTGAATTAGACTTAATCTCTCTATTGTTATCAGTTGTATTTGTTGTGCCCTTTTTTCACAACAGTAAAAACAGTGTTATTTGATTCCTCCATTGTCCGTTCATTGTCGCCCCCTGTTGTGGGTCCGTGTTCCTACACTTTCACAACAGGATATCTCGGCCAGCGTCATGGATCCCGAGGGGCGTCAACCGGCTGTTGAACGGCCAATGGAAGAACAGGACGCGCAGGCGTCCGCAGGAGGGGTAATCGGTGAGTTGCAGCGGATCCTCACCGCTTTCACGACTCGGTTAGATTTGATGACCGAGCAGCACGTCCTCCTGAACCGCAGGGTGGAGGCTCTCGCCGCGCAGGTGGAAGCGCGCCCTCCGGGCGCCGCTGCGGCTCTCCCTCCCGTAGACCCTGTGCGTAGCGTTGACGTTCCACTGGTTGTTCAACGACCTCTTCCACCTTCCCCGGAAGCATACATAAGCCCCCCAGAGCCGTACGGAGGCTGTGTGGAGACGTGCGCGGATTTTCTGATGCAGTGTTCACTCGTCTTCGCACAGCGTCCCGTTATGTACGCGACCGATGCTAGTAAAGTAGCTTATGTTATAAACCTGCTTCGCGGTGAGGCACGCGCTTGGGCTACAGCGCTCTGGGAGCAGACTTCACGGCTCCTTCTGCCATACGATGGGTTTGTAAGGGAGCTCAGAACCGTGTTCGATCACCCTAATAGAGGCGAAACCGCTTCAACCGTGCTACTGTCAATGAGACAGGGGCGCCGGAGCGCAGTTGCCTATGCAGTCGACTTCCGCATTGCGGCTGCGAGATCCGGCTGGAATAGCGCTGCCCTCCGCGCCGCCTTTGTAAACGGACTGTCTTTGGTTCTTAAGGAGCACCTGGTGGCTAAGGACGAACCGCGGGATTTAGATGGGCTCATCGATCTCGTCATACGGTTAGACAACCGGTTAGAAGAACGTCGGCGGGAACGAGACGAAGGGCGTTGCCGGGCACGCGCCGTCCCTCTCCCTTCCGGTTCCGACCGCGCTCCGCCTTCCCCACGCTCCACGGCCCCTGCGCTCCGTGGGGCCACAGCTCCCCCTACTGACGAAGCTATGGACACGAGTAGGGCAACATTTAGGGCACCAGATGCACAGAGGAGACGGGCCCATGGAGCTTGTTTTGTTTGTGGTGCAATAGAGCACTATATGAGAGACTGCCCCGAGCGGTTAAACTCCAACGCCCACCCCTAGAAACTGGGCTAGGGGTGGGCCGAGACATTCACGTGGGACACACCCACATTGCCACACGACTCCCAGTTACAATCCTTTATGAGGATTCAACCCTGAAGGCCCCAGCACTGGTGGACACGGGCTCTGAGGGGAATCTGTTGGACAGCAGATGGGCCAGGGAGATAGGGCTCCCTCTGGTGGCGCTTACCTCGCCTGTACAGGTTCGGGCACTAGATGGCTCCCTACTCCCTCTGATCACGCATAAGACACCACCTGTAACGCTGGTGGTGTCAGGAAACCACCGGGAGGTGATCGAGTTTTTTGTGACTCAGGCCACTTCCCGTGTGGTTTTAGGTTTTCCCTGGATGTTGAAGCACAATCCCCGGATTGATTGGCCGTCCGGGGTAGTGGTTCAGTGGAGCGAGACCTGCCATCGGGTGTGTCTAGGTTCCTTGGTTCCTCCCGGCTCCCAAGCTAAGGAGGAGGTCAGAGTCCCGCCCAATCTGGGGACGGTGCCGGTGGAGTACCACGACCTTGTCGACGAGTTCAGCAAGGATCTGGCTCTCACTCTTCCCCCCCACCGTCCGTACGATTGTGCCATTGATTTGGTTCCGGGCAGTGAGTTCCCGTCCAGTAGGCTGTACAACCTCTCACGGCCTGAGCGTGAATCAATGGAGACCTACATCCGGGACTCGTTAGCTGCCGGGTTGATCCGGAATTCCACCTCCCCGATGGGCGCAGGTTTCTTTTTTGTGGGTAAAAAAGACGGCGGACTTCGTCCATGCATTGATTATAGGGGGCTGAACGAAATCACGGTTCGCAACCGATACCCGTTGCCCCTGTTGGATTCAGTGTTCACACCCCTGCATGGAGCCAAAATTTTTACCAAGCTTGATCTTAGAAATGCGTATCATCTGGTTCGGATCCGGAAGGGAGACGAGTGGAAAACGGCATTTAACACCCCCTTAGGTCACTTTGAGTACCTGGTCATGCCGTTCGGCCTCACAAACGCCCCCGCGACGTTCCAAGCCTTGGTTAACGACGTCTTGCGGGACTTCCTGCACCGGTTCGTCTTCGTATATCTAGACGATATACTCATCTTTTCTCCGGATCCTGAGACTCATGTCAGGCATGTACGTCAGGTCCTGCAGCGGTTGTTGGAGAACCGGCTGTTTGTGAAGGGCGAGAAGTGTGAGTTCCACTGCACTTCTTTGTCCTTCCTGGGGTTCATCATCTCCTCCAACTCCGTCGCTCCTGATCCGGCCAAGGTTGCGGCGGTGAGAGACTGGCCCCAACCCACAAGCCGTAGGAAATTGCAACAGTTCCTAGGCTTTGCTAATTTCTACAGGAGGTTCATTAAGGGCTACAGTCAGGTAGTTAGCCCCCTGACAGCCCTGACCTCACCAAAAGTCCCCTTCACCTGGTCGGATCGGTGCGATGTCGCATTCAAGGAGTTGAAACTGCGCTTCTCGTCTGCACCTGTTCTGGTGCAGCCCGATCCTAATCGCCAGTTAGTGGTTGAAGTGGACGCCTCGGACTCAGGGATAGGAGCCGTGCTGTCCCAGAGCGGGAAGACCGATAAGGTCCTTCACCCGTGTGCCTATTTTTCCCGCAGGTTGACCCCAGCCGAACGGAACTATGACGTCGGCAATCGAGAGCTCCTTGCGGTGAAAGAGGCTCTTGAGGAGTGGAGACATCTGTTGGAGGGAACGTTCGTGCCATTCACGGTCTTCACTGACCACCGGAACCTGGAGTATATCAGGACCGCCAAGCGGCTGAACCCCAGGCAAGCCCGCTGGTCACTGTTCTTCGGCCGTTTTGACTTCCGGATCACCTACCGTCCCGGGACCAAAAACCAAAGATCGGATGCTTTGTCCCGGGTACATGAAGATGAGGTGAAAACGGAGCCGTCGGATCCCCCGGAACCCATCATCCCGGAGTCCGCTATCGTGGCCGCTCTCACCTGGGACGTGGAGAAGACCATCCGGGAGGCCCTGACATGTTACCCGGACCCCGGAACCGGACCGAAGAACAAACTTTACGTCCCACCAGAAGCCAGGGCTGCAGTTTTGGACTTATGTCATGGTTCTAAGCTCTCCTGTCATCCTGGGGTGCGAAGAACCGTGGCAGTCGTCCGGCAGCGCTTCTGGTGGGCGTCCCTGGAGGCCGACGTCCGGGGTTACATCCAGGCCTGTACCACCTGCGCCAGGGGCAAGGCGGACCACCGCAAGACACCGGGATTGCTACAGCCACTGCCCGTGCCTCATCGCCCCTGGTCTCACATCGGCCTGGATTTCGTCACGGGTCTCCCGCCGTCCCAGGGAAACACCGTCGTCCTCACGATAGTGGACCGATTCTCCAAGGCGGCCCACTTCGTGGCCCTCCCGAAGCTACCAACGGCCCAGGAGACAGCGGACCTCCTAGTCCTCCACGTCGTCCGTCTTCATGGGATACCATCAGACATCGTCTCCGATCGCGGTCCCCAGTTCTCCTCGCATGTTTGGAGGAGCTTTTGCCGGGAACTGGGGGCCACGGTCAGTCTCTCGTCCGGGTATCACCCCCAGACCAACGGACAAGCAGAACGGGCCAACCAGGAGATGGAGCAGACCCTACGCTGTGTGACAGCCGCGCACCCGACGGCCTGGAGTACCCACCTGGCCTGGATCGAGTATGCCCACAACAGTCAAGTGTCGTCCGCCACCGGCCTCTCCCCCTTCGAGGTGTGCTTGGGGTATCAACCCCCGTTGTTTCCGGTGGTTGAGGGGGAGGTCGGTGTGCCCTCGGTCCAGGCCCACCTACGGAAGTGCCGTCGGGTGTGGCATGCCGCCCGTTCTGCTTTGTTGAGGGCCCGGACGAGGGCGAAGAACCATGCAGACCGGCGACGGGCCCCGGCTCCCACGTATCGTCCTGGGCAGGAGGTATGGTTGTCCACCAAGGACATTCCCCTTCAAGTGGACTCCCCGAAACTGCAGGAACGATACATTGGTCCTTACAAGATTCTCAAGGTCATCAATCCCGCCGCAGTGAGGCTCCAGCTTCCGGCCTCACTGCGGATTCATCCGGTATTCCATGTCTCCAGGATTAAACCCCATCACACCTCACCCCTCTGCACTCCGGGTCCGGCGCCACCTCCTGCCCGGATCATCGACGGAGAGCCGGCCTGGACCATGCGCCGGCTCCTCGACGTTCGACGAATGGGCCGGGGTTTTCAGTACTTGGTGGACTGGGAGGGGTACGGCCCCGAGGAACGCTCCTGGGTGAAGAAGGGCTTCATCCTGGACCCGGCCCTCCTGGCCGACTTCTACCGTCACCACCCTGACAAACCCGGTCGTGCGCCAGGAGGCGCCTGTTGAGGGGGGGGTCCTGTTGTGTGGGCCGCTGAAGAGGAGGTACTGCTGGCCCACCACCACTAGAGGGCGCCCTGCCTGGAGTGCGGGCTCCAGGCACCAGAGGGCGCTGCCGCCTCACAGGAGCAGCCAGGACGACAGCTGTCATCCATCACTAGAGACAGCTGATCCCAATCAATACGGAGGTATATCAGCAGGACGGCATCTCCACCTCATTTGCCGAGATATCGCCATACCTAAGAGGTAACGACTCTCAGCCGTTCGTGAGTATTGTTCTGTACGTGTTTTTGCAGGAGTACCTGTTTAATCTCTGGACCGCAGGAGCTGGTGACTGGGAGCTAGGACTGCACTCCTTTTCCCCCTGAGAGATAACTGCTTACTCTGCACATTCTTGATTGTTGTTGACGAGAGGTGGAGGTGGACTCTCCACCCTCCGTGTTGCTGGGTGCAGCCGCATCCACACCTGACTGTTTCTGTTTCCTGCCAGCAGTACCGGATCCGGCGAGCGGAGGCAGTGGCCACCTGGGAATTCGGGACTTGGCGGCTCCAGTATCCCCGGGGTCCGGTGGCGGAGGAGATCGGGTTGGTTCCGGTTCGACTTGGACAGACGTCTCCTATCGTCGAGCCTGCCCACACGACACCTTTGAATTAGACTTAATCTCTCTATTGTTATCAGTTGTATTTGTTGTGCCCTTTTTTCACAACAGTAAAAACAGTGTTATTTGATTCCTCCATTGTCCGTTCATTGTCGCCCCCTGGTGTGGGTCCGTGTTCCTACACTTTCACAACAACAGCGTGGCTTTGTAGTAAAAGAGTGTGGGTACTAGACTGGCCTGCCTGCAGTCCAGACCTGTTGCCCATTGAAAATGTGTGGCACATTATGAAGCACAAAATATGACAGCGGAGACCCTGGACTGTTGAACCACTGAAGTCGTACAAGACTGGGAAAGAATTCCACCTACAAAGCTTCAACAACTAGTTTCCTCAATTCCCAAATGCTTATTGAGTGTTGTTAGAAGGAAAGGTGATGTAAAACAGTGGTAAACATACCATTGTCCCAGCTTTTTTGAAACGTGTTGCAGGCATCCATTTCAAAATGAGCAAATGTTTGCACAAAAACAATAAAGTTTATCAGTTTGAACATTACATATTTTGTCCTGTGCACTAATCATGGTGTCTAATCAGCATCTTGATATGGTACACCTGTGAGGTGGGATGGATTATCTCAGCAAAGGAGAAGTGCTCACTATCACAGATTTAGACTGGTTTGTGAACAATATTTGAGGGAAATGGTGATATTGTGTATGTGGAAAAAGTTTTAGATCTTTGAGTTCATCTCATACAAAATGGGAGCAAAACCAAAAGTGTTGCATTTATATTTTTGTTGAGTGTATGTTGTACAAGACAGTAAGGGAGGAGAACACAAGATGGAGAGAAGAAAAGAGATGTGTGAACAGGTGCACAGAGCATGAGTGAAAGGAAACACAAAGCAGACAGAGTTAAAGTGAGAGACAGGAACACATGGCAGGTGCAGAGAGAACACAATCAGGTATAAGTGAGGGATGAAGACATGAAGGAAGGTGCAGGACGTGGGGTGAAACAGAGAACTATGAACAGAACAACCACTGAATAATATATTACTATGAACAAGAGTAAAATAAAAACTGAGATAATAACTAAGAACTAGACATCTACCTGAGGACTGATCAAGGAACGTGAAGGACAAATACTAAAGCAAAACTAAGATGGTGACAAAGGCAAAATAAAGAAGTGATAACCTAATGAAAACTACATGAATACAACAACTAAATGAAACAAAAACGGACTAAAGTAAACCATAAGAAAAACAGTGACAAACAGAAAACAAATCCAGACATATCGTACAACAAACAAAAGGAACTAGACAAACGAGTGATGAATAATGAACAATAAAACAAAATACAACTGGCTGCAGAAAACTATAACAAAAGTAAATCATAACAAAAAGAACAAAGTGACAAGAAAAACATAACAGAATAAATCCTGATGAAAATAAATATTAATAAATCAATGCAGAAAAGAACAACAGAAAGGGGAAAAACCTGAATTAACCCCCAGATCTGGCCGAAACTGTGACAGTACCCCCTCCTCACGCGACCATCCACCGGCAGCTGCACAAAGGACACACGACACAGGGCGGTCAGAGGGGGCAAAAACAGGACGGGGGACTACAGAGACCTGAGGACCAAATCAAAGGCTCATGCAACCGGAGACCCCAGTGGTGACCGACCCCGAGACCAAACTGAGGAACAGTGGGCCATGGGCTGGAACAGGATGGAAAGAAGGAGGAGGGACCCAGACTGGAACTGGGCGTGGGGACATGTCAGCGGACCAGCTGATGACTAATTCAGGAGGGTGACCTAGAGGCTTCTCACATCGTCTGCTGGGCACGGGTTGACTGGACTCCAGGGTGGCATCGGTGGAGCCCTGTGGGACCGAGGTAAGGCCTGGTGCGCCTGGAACCACATAAGGGAAGGCCTAGCCACTTAAAGTGGAGATTAACAAATGGAGAGTCCAAAAAACCAGACAAGGCCACAGAGCCCAGAAAATCGCGGACAACGAATGAGTAGAAAAACCCCAATCTGATGTGGAAAACAAATACCAGAGATCAGGCCAATCCAATGAGTTAGCGAATCAGAGATGCATCGTATAAAGTAGGGACTTAACAGAGTTAGGCAGAGAACTAAGGTACGCAGAAGAAAAGGGCTCCCATGTGGCATATAGGCGTCTCATCCAAAATCCCAAGTTCCTCCATGCAACCAGCCAAAGAAAAGGGACCCCACCAGAGATTGAGCTACTCATGAAAATCTTGTCCTTCAGAAAACAACAGATTTATCGAAATGAATTCAAAACATGATCTGTACAGAAAAAAATTAGTTGGGAACCAAAGAAAAGACTCTGCAGCTAAATTGGTGGGGCTCAATCCCACCACCTGACAATGTGTCCGGAGAGGACCCAAAGAATGGACAAATGTATGTCCACAATAAGCACAAAGTAATCAAGAGTTGTAGGAGGATTTTACATGTAGCACTGAGATGCTTAATCCAGAAACTTAGCACGTAAAGTCCCCAAGTACATGATTTGTTACCTGAGCTCAGAAAAGAAATCCTATTAGCCTAGGAGGTAAACCTAAGAGCCACGTCTCCCAAAATATGTGAAAGATAACGGATTAGCCCAGGACAAATCACAACTACATCTGGATAGAAACACCAAGAAGGGAACCCAAGCAGAGACTTAGTCACTGCATAAATAGAGTCAATTCCCACAAGCCGACAATTACTTTCCGGGGGGGAGCCATGGACAGAAATACGTTTGTAGCTCCTTATAAAACAAATGGCAGTTTAGCCTTGCAAGGAGCATACCTGAAAAATGTCTCAAATTCCGACATAGTGCCTTCAATATATTTTCTACGGCAACACAGGCAAGAAGACAGAGTTGCATAACACAGAAGATTATGGTAACGTTACTAACCGTCCCACAGTCACAGTCTTCTGGAGATGCATGCAGGACGGACACTGGAGCAGGCAGCCGAAATTCTTGGACAGCAGCACTGTGCGGGTGGGGACCCCCTCTGGAGCCGCCGCTGGTGTGTCCACCGCAGAGCGTGAGGAGGTGGAGCTGACTGATGCCGATGATTCTGCTGACTCGAGCTTCATTGAGAGTGGCGCAGGTGTCGTGGGCGTGGCGAGAGGTGAGAGCTTTAAGGAGAGCTGAGCAAGCGGTTCTGATGATGTTATTATCTTTGTGGAACTCCGTGGAGCCTGCTCAGCCGACGCCTCCACCGTCATGTGCGCTGATGCGGAACCGATGACCGTACTCATCGTCATGGTTCTTCACGAGGTGCACGTGAGGAGAAGGATCTAGAAGGGGGGCGTGGCTAATAAACAAAGATACTATGTTGTGCAAGACAGTGAGGGAGGAGAACACAAGGTGGAGAGAAGAAAAGACAAAGATGTGTGAACAGGTGCACAGAGCATGAGTGAAAGGAAACATAAAGCAGGCAGGTTAAAGTGAGAGACAGGAACACATGGCAGGTGCAGAAAGAACATAATCAGGTATAAGTGAGGGACAAAGACATGAAGGCAGGTGCAGGACGTGGGGTGAAACAGAGAACTATGAACAGAACAAGCACTGAATAATATATTGCTATGAACAAGAGTAAAATAAAAACTGAGGACAGAATAACAACTAAGAACTAGACATCTACCGGAGGACTGACCAGGGAACATGAAGGACAAATACTAAAGCAAAACTAAGCTGGTGACAAAGGCAAAATAAAGAAGTGATAACCTAATGAAAACTACATGAATACAACAAGTTAAATGAAACAGAAATTGACTAAAACAAACCATAAGAAA
The DNA here is from genome assembly GCF_902500255.1 of Thalassophryne amazonica. Taxonomy (NCBI): domain Eukaryota; kingdom Metazoa; phylum Chordata; class Actinopteri; order Batrachoidiformes; family Batrachoididae; genus Thalassophryne; species Thalassophryne amazonica. The sequence continues at coordinate 110,418,908 of NC_047103.1, read as the reverse complement.
AATAGTGACGAACAGAAAACAAATCCAGACATATATCATAACAAAAAGAACAAAGTGACAAGAAAAACATAACAGAATAAATCCCGATGAAAATAAATATTAATAAATCAACGCAGAAAAGAACAACAGAAAGGGGAAAACCCTGAATAAATCCCCAGATCCGGCCGAAACCGTGACACATGTCTTCAATTTGGCATACACAATGCAGAGTTCAAAAGTATACAGACATACAATTCAAAAGAATTTGAACATATAGATATCGTGTAAATTCCAACTTGACCATATTATATCAAAAAAAAAAAAAACAGAGTTCCTCATTCAACGACTTAGATATAATAATTTTGAACATAACAATAAATCAGGTAAATTTCTGGCAAATCAACTACAATGCAATAAGGAAAAATCAAGGATAACATCTATTAGGGATCAAGCAGGAAACCATACGCAGTCGCCACAGGAAATTAATCAGATATTTAAGGACTACTACTGTAATCTATATTCATCGGAGAATGCACCTAATCCAGTAGATATCCAGTCATTCCTCGACAATCTAAACCAACCTCAGCTATCTAAAGAACACACAGATATATTAGACACACCTCTATCATAGAACTACATGCAGCTTTGAACAAAATGCCGAATGGCAGGGCTCCGGGCCCAGATGGCTTTCCTCCCGAATTCCTGAAACATTTTTGGCAGATACTGGCTCCACTATTCTTTAGGACTGTTTCAGAAATCTGGTCTAAAGGTCAGATTCCCACTCATATGAATACTGCAGCAATAAAACTTATATAAAAAACAGAAAAAGACCCTACTCTGACTTCAAATTACCGCCCGCTATCATTAATAAATACTGACATAAAAATCATTGCTAAGGCATTGGCATTTTGCTTAGAAAAAATATTACCATATTATTACCAATATTAATATTAATATTACCAATATTACCAATAATACATAACGACCAAACTGGGTTCATTAAGGGTCGACATTCTACCAATAACGTCAGAAGACTTCTCAATCTTATTGACAAATCACAGCGTAGCAATACAAAGGCAATAGTGGTGTCATTGGACGCAGAAAAAGCCTTTGATAAAGTCAGCTGGAGTTTCCTGATTAGAGTCCTCCATAAATTTGGTTTTGGAGAATCATTTATTCACTGGATCACAACCCTATATAACTCACCAAAGGCCACAGTCACAACTAATGAGATTACCTCTCAAAGTTTCACATTGCAAAGAGGGACTAGACAAGGCTGCCCACTCTCACCACTGCTTTTCGCAATATTTATCGAACCACTTACGGCTGCAATACGTCAGAATGCTAACATCAAGGGTATCAACTCTGCAATGTCTGACCACAAAATCAATCTATATGCTGATGATATCAAACTATATCTCCAAGAATGTTATGTGTCGACGCGGGTTGAGGAGCGGACCTGCGTCTGACGGAACCCAGCGCTAAAATAACCAGAAAGCGGTTCCAATAACAAAACAATTTATTTTTCCACCCTTTGGTGCATAACTACGTGTACAAACAAAAGCTGCATCAGTCTGGCGGAGTGAAGGATGGCACGCTCTCCAGCGCCCAAAAGGATCGAAGCCCGGCGCTTCTGGACCCACGTTTACCGCCAAACACCCCCCAGGTGGACACGACAAACCGACTCTCTGCGAAGGATAGAAAAGGTGAGGTAAGTCAGCAGCTACAACTAATATCCTTCAAAAGGCACACACAATCAGCAACACATTCAGGTCTGTATTTAAGCTTTATGTAAATGAGCAGCTTCTCACAACAGGTGGAGGATCATCAGTCCGCATGCCACGGCAGTGAGAAGCGAGCTGCACAATTCTCATCAAAGTTCAAATATACTGCGTAACAAAATACCAAGTTACTATTAACAATTAGTCAAACAATTAATCACCTCTGATGTGTGCTGACAGCATGTGTTCCTCACCCTTCCTCCTTCACAGGCACGATGTGTCAAACCCAGGCGCGGTCCTCAGCGTCTCACAAACGAACATCACAAGGTCGAGTTCCCGGCAATTCTGCTTGAATCACACATGACTTAAATGCAGAACGCCATCTCATTATCTGCTTCAGCTGAAAGTCTTTAAGGTTGCACGTGAGCACCATCCACAGGTGCTGCTCATCATGTTGATGAGGGTGAAGGACTCTTCTGCCAGCACCTTCTCCACAGACAATAAATCAGTTTGCATACCACCTGGAGAGCAAAGAAAAGAAAAGAACACCAAAACGTCCAGCCACACCCCCCCAACACACAACAAAGAACCCTCAAAATCGCTACAAGAAGTATTTAAATTGATCACTACGTTCTCACAACTATCAGATTACTCTATTAATTGGTCAAAATCAATGATACTTCCTTTAACTGAGGATTCATGGAATCCTTCACCCCAAGATCCACACTATACCTTTCCTTCTGGCAGTATTTAGTACCTAGGCATAAACATCTCTTTTAAATTAGGAGAGCTGGCCCATTTAAACTTCACCCCACTCATGGACAAAATCTGTAACGATTTGAAATGATGGCACAACCTCCCCATCTCCCAATAGGACGAAAAGCAACTATCAAAATGAAAATATTACCACAAATTAATTATCTGTTTTCAATGATTGCATTCAAACCCACAGTCAATTGGTTTCAGTCTTTAGATTCGGCCATTTCACAGTTTTACTGAAAAAAAAAAAGTTAAAGTTAGTCTAGCTACTCTTCAGAAAAATAAATCTCAAGGGGGTCTGGAAGCACCAAATTTTCTACAGTACTATTTGGCTAATCAGATACAATACTTGATCAAATGGATTCATCTTGATCCAGTCCACAGCTCCTGGATTGAATTAGAACAGTTAGAATGTAACAACATCAAACTCTCAGATTTACCCTTTATTACTACTTCCATTAAACACAATAAATGTTTTAAAAATCCATTGATTTCTTCCACTTTGACTGCCTGGTGGAAAACTTTAGAAATTACAAACTCACTAATGGAAATCTGTACAGATGCTCTTATTTGGCACAACCCATACTTCAAGATTAATAAAGCAGCCCTTTATATCAGCACATGGGAACAGAAAGGAATCACACACCTTCAACATCTCTTTCATAATAACAGGTTTGTGCCATTTAATAACTTGATGCAGAGGTTTGGAATTATAGGAGGAAATTTTATTCATAACCATCAAGAAAAGTATGCAGTGATGTCAAAACTCCAGATGCTTCAGTGCCCACCAGAACCACCCACATTAGTGACAGACATCAAGAACCTCCTCCCAATAAAGAAAACCTTGTCTAAGGTATATAAGTTAATATCATGCGTGGACACTGTCTTACATTTACCCAGTTTAAAATGGCGGGGGGGACTTCCTCCTCACCTCTGACCCTGACCACAGATTTGTAAAAACACATTTTCAATGACAAAAAATACCAACTTACAACTCATCCAATACAAAATTCTTCATAGAACACACATTACACAATATAAGATGTATAAAATGGGTTTCTCAGACTCTGATGTTTGTTCACAGTGTGAACTAAACACCATTGATACCTATTTTCATGCCCTTTGGCTTTGCTCACCTGTCCAGTGTTTTTGGTCCAAAGTCACTGAAAAACTGTCCTCCATCTTGGGATATAGAATTCCCTTATCTCCTAATTTATGTTTACTTGGAGGCATTACAATTATTGAACTACCAACTAAATAGTCTAAAACTATACTTGTAGCACTGACTGTTGTAAAAAAAACAAAAAAAAAAACAAACAGTTTTGCTGAATTGGAAAAATAAACAATCAATCAGTATTAACCACTGGTCAAACCTCCTCTTCGAATATATATCAAGAATATCCACTTTATTAAGAAACCAATTACCACAATTTTATGAAACATGGTCTTTATTCATCAACTCATTAAATTTTAATTGGAATTTGGAGGTCTAAATTTATTTATTAAATTATCATTTGCCTGTTAGGGAATGCCACTCTTGCACCTGTACTTTATTACTATTACATTATGACTTGTTCCTATTATTGCGGACCTACTGACTTTTCTCTCTTGTGCTACAGATCCAGGTTGCAGCTCTTACGGGTGCTCTAGCTGTCAGAGATTGATACTGTGTATTTTTGCACTTTTCTTTTTCTCTCTTGAGAATGTTTGAATTGCTGCAGGAGAGAGCTTGTGTCTTCTTGCGTGGAGAGTCGCTCAGGTGTGGCGGGGCTGTGGGGATGGTTTGGTGTCCGGGTGCAGAGTCCTGGGCTGCCCGGGGATTGGGGTTGGGGGTGGGACATCGGGGGCCTGGGGGGTTGCATTCCGGTGCTGCGCGGTGGCTCTGTGGGTTTTGGGGGGGGTAGGTGGGGTGCTGGCTCGCGCTCCCTTCCTGCTCCTCCCTTTCGGAACGTGAGTGTGCCCCTAGCCTGGGGGGCTTCTGGTTTTTTGGGGGGTGGGGTGGCGGCGGGCGGGGGATAGCTGGATGGACATCGTCCCTATCCACGTTGGGCCAGTCCATTGGTGGGCTGGGGTCTTGTGCCGGGGGGGGGGCTCTCCCCGTGGCTGAATCACACGTGGCCCCCCGTGCCCCTGCTTCTCCCCCCGGGTTTGTGGGGCCCACCTGTCTCCCTCTGGCTCCACGGCTGCCCCTGTCTCTCCTGGGTCTCATCTTGTGCCTCCCTGGCTTGGGGCCACCGGGCGGGGTGGCTCACCCATCTCCAGCTGCCTGACCCCCTTTCCCCCCTGTTTGTTTGTTTTTTCCCGGTGTTTCCGGTGCTCCTCCGGGGCTGCCTGCCTCCCCTCCACCTCATAGTCTCCCTGGTGCCTCCGCGGGTCTGGAGTTGGGCCGTGGTGCCAGGTGGGGCCGGTTTGTGTGGCCTCACATGTCACACCCTTTTAATGCACTTCACCAGCACAGTACACGCACACACATCATACTGGGGTTTAAGTAGCACATTATAGGGATCATATAGTTCTGTGGCCAGCTGTTGGGTATGGATTGATCTCCATCCGCCACTCCTGCCCTGTCATTTTAATGCACACACTATATTTCAACACAATTAGTAAACACACTCACTTTTCAGAGTCGGGGTCACAGGCTGTGGTGTAGCAGTGTACTGCAACACCACAGCCTGCACAGCAGCCACGGCAGTCTGCCACCTGCTGTCTCCTGCCCTGCTTTTAATGCAACACTATCTTTGCTCACTTAGGGGGTCGCACACAACAAGGGAGTTAACCATAACAATTATGGTGGGGTTGGTAGGTAGGGTGAGTGTGGCATGTGGGGTTGGCCCTGGATGGCTGTGGGGGTCTGGGGCCTGGGGTGGGGGGGGTCTGCCTCGCCGGCTGTGCCTTGGTCTTGGGGCCCTGCTCTGGGACTCGTGGGGCCCGGGGTGCTACGGTTCATTGGGGGGGGTGGCGGTGGGGCGCGGGAGTCTGGCACAGGGGGCGGATGGCTGCATGGGTTTGGGGGCCGCAGTTTCCATGGGGTGGGGTGTTTCCCCATTCTCGCTTAGGCGGTTCCCGACCTTGGGCTTGGTTCCGGGGTGGGATCTGGGGTGGGGGTGGTTTGGGGGCTGGAGGTATCTGGGGGGTCCTGCGGGCTGCTTGGGGGGTCTCGGGTGTCGGGGGGACCTTGTGTGCTTCAGGGCCCGGGGGGAGGTCTTGCCTCTTTCCTGGGGGCCGGGCCACGCCCTTGTGTGACAGTGGTCCCTGCCTGCGCTCTGGGTTCAGTTGCAGTGGGTCCTTTGCCCCCCCCTCCCCGCCGCCGCTCATTCCTCCCTCTGGGGCTGTGGGTGGGGTGGTGCTGTTCTGGGCTCCCCGCTCTTGGTGGGCCCTGCTGGCGCCCTGCATGCTTCCCTCGGGTGTGGGGTTACTTCCTGTGCCTCCATTCGGGGGGGCGGTGTTGGAGGTGCATTCCGCCACCGTCGGCCGCTCCCTTGTTGGTCCGTCGTGCTGCCCCTGTGCCCTTCCGCTTCTCTTTTTCGCCTATTTCCTCCTGGGGCCCTGCGTCCTGGGCCCTTTTCCGTTGTCGCTTGCAGTCGGCCGCCTGGCTTCCGACATGCTGGAGTAGTCCATGTATTATGGTAGGGTTCTGTACTTTTATCTTGGCCCAAGATAAAAGTGATCTGGGTCTCTGTGTTTGGCTGGTTATGTGTTCGTGGCCGACACCACAATTCGGTTTTGGGTGCTCTCAAGGGGTCAAGACTCTGGTGTCCTAGATTAGGGAATGAATGCTCACTAACTAGACAACAGACAGTCACTGTCACTGCTTGTTCATGTGTGCTGGTTTGTTCCGGCATGTTTTATGTTGTGGCCCCGTCTCCTCGGTGTCTCACTTCACAGTTATTGCTTTCACCACTTGTCTTTTATTTTTGTCTGTATTCGTGTTGTTTTGGTGGTCGGTCCCTCCTGATAGAAGTTGTCAGTCGGCTTTGAGTAGGATCTTGTAGGGTGATCGGGAAGGACGGATGGGGGTCACACACGCACACCACATTCACTACATACCTTCTGTCCTGCAAGAATTGCATAAATGTGTATTAATGTTCATAAATGGTTCTGCCAGTGTGGCATTTACCATTACTATATATGCAGATAGGGGAAAAAAGATATCGCGTAATTAACCCTTGCTATTGATTACATGATTTATAAGCATTGATAAATGTCAATTACTATGCGCATATAAGTAATATATCGTTCACATGATAGAATGAGATAAAGAGCACAAATGGTTAATGCATAATTAAGCACATTTAGGATATATATTACTTCAATTCCCCCTTTCGACCTCATCTATCTGAGGTCAACACTTTAATGCATGGTTTCCAATTCAGGTCGATTTAATATGATAATTCAATTCCCGACAATGATCCAGTACTCTAATCAAACCAATACACTGCAAGACATGTAGGCATACAGGCAAACATCAATTGACCCCGCCACAGTACCCCTGTGCCGTACCGTCGTAGCCAGTCTTAGTGAGTCAGATTCCCACAGAAGAGGGAAAAGCAAACCACTTTATGTCACATCAATGGGTTGGGCCCCCTGATTTACGACCTAAAGGTCAAAGGTCACCCCCACCCCACTCCCAAGCCCCACCTCCAAGCCCCGCCCCTAGCCCCACCTCCCCGCCCCCTCCCACCTGCATCTAATATGTTAATATCCTTTGCGGCCACGTGGTTAATGCACTTGGTGTCAGTTCAGAAGGTTCCGGGTTCAAATCCCACCCCTGCAACATTTCTCCATGTAATGTGGAGTTGCATCAGGAAGGGCATCCGGCGTAAAAACCTGTGCCAATTCAACATGCAGATCCACCTTGGATTTGCTGTGGTGACCCTGAGTGCAAACAAGGGAGCAGCCGAAGGAACTTACTTACTTTACTATTTTTAATTCTTGAATTAAAGAATGATTAAAAAATACCCATATCTTGTTAATGTATTAATTAAAGGATTAACTAATTATGAAATAATTAAACCTGAATATCTAAAACACTGTCTGATATTTTAATACCCCTTTAATATTGTTAATTCTTAAATTAAAGCATATCCTTTTATATTTTTTAATTCCTGAATTAAAGAACGATTAAAAAATACCCATATCTTTTACGCAATTATGGGAGGATTTCTTTAATTTACTAATTAAACGTGAATATTTCAATACCCCTTTAATATTTTTTAATTCTTTAGGATTTCTTTAATTTACTAACTACAGAAATATCGAATTATGCTATAATTAAACAGGAATATTTGAATACCCCTTTAATATTTTTTAATTCTTAAATTAAAGAACGATTAAAAAATAACGGCCTCTTTAATGTAATTGTGGGAGGGGTTTTTTTATACACTAAGGAGGGTTAATTCTTTGCACCGAGAGCCCCAGGCTTTGTGTCACAGGATTCTTCAGCATCACATCCCATGAGCCCCAGTAGCGTTAATACCTAATCAATGTTAAAATAAAAAGCTTTTTTTCTGGATTAATTAAAGAAATACCGTCAGACAGAAGTTCCTCACCGAAACATGACCCCCCTGTATGTGTGTGTGTGTGTGTGTGTGTGTGTGTGTGTGTCACGCCAAATGGTAGAGAGGGAAGGGGTGTTTTTTAGAACAGGGAGGTGCATGTGTGTGTGTGTGTGTGTGTGTGTGTGTGTGTGTGTGTGCGTGTCACGCCAAATGGTAGAGAGGGAGGGTGGGCGTGTGTGTATGTCACGCAAAAAGCCTGCTGCTGTGCGGCGCCAGTAACTGTTTTGCTAATCTGTTTTGTGTTTAAGAAAAACAGGGCAAAATATTTTATGAGGGGAAATTACCTTGAGAAAAAATATCGTTGTCCACTGATCTTACAGACCTGTCTAGGCCGCTGACCGCGTAACTCTCCCGCTGTGCTGCTAAATTACCTGATCGATGAGTAGGGTGTCTCCAGCCGCATATAATACGAGGGTAGGCTGAAAAGTTCTAAGGCTCACATTAATGCAGTTAATGCATTACTCCTTCATGGGGAGCCTTAGAACTTTTCAGCCTCCCCTCGTAAATGAAATGTCCCTGTGACGACTCTGTCCGAAGACAGGGTTTAAAAATCCCTCTTCGATACCACGCTGACATGAAGCACTCAGCATGGCTGGCCAAACTCCGATCCTTCGATACCTCTATGAGACGCCCGTGAACATCACTTCGACCTTCAACAGAGCCCATGCTCCAAAAAAAGCACAGATGTATGTCAGTCGCTTGAGCTTGCCATTACCTGAGGAAGATTTGACGTACACCCTGGAGGTGCCTGAACGCTTATCATACATGTTCAATCCATATTACTATAATGTGGGCTTTTTCCACCTGGGTGAGGGTGAAACTGCCACTCGAGGAACCCCACGGGTGGCACTTACTTCCACAGACTGGGGGGTGTTTTCCGCGGCTGCCGGGTCAATGATTCGGGACACGGTCAAACCAGAGCCGCCAGGAGATCGAAAGCCAGAGAAGAAGCTGCGTCATTTTCAAATCACATGGCTCAGCCACCAGGGGCCGACCTACGGTGTGATATTCCAGTGGGGAGCTTCTGACGATGGATCTGTGGGAGAAATTAAATTGAAGCGAATTACTGCTGGACATGTCAGATCCATCACTGCTTCGGCTGAAAGCTGGTGCGAGTTGATCACCACCTGCAGCGAGAAGATTAATGCCCTTTTTACAAGGTGTCTGGCCTGGCGAGATGTGATTGAAGTCAGAAAAAAAATTATCACCTCTTTTTACTTAAAAAAACTTAGCCGCAGCTCCTCCCCGCATTTACAGACATTTGTATAAAAAACCAGCAGCTCAGAACTCATTTTAAGCATCGGACACAGAACCAGCATGATCTCCTCACGCTCTCCCATCGACCTGGACAACGACATCACTTGCTATTGTAGTTACGCATGCGGAAAAGACCCCGCAGGCCTGGAGCAGACCTGGGCGAGTCCACCCCATTATTCAACCGCTGAACCGTTCGTGAAGGAGGAGCAGCAGCAGCAGCAGAAGGCTTCACGGAGCCTCGCGGGGTTCGACCTCCCGTGGTCAGTTCCGCTCTGACCGGTCTGGGGTGAGACCCATCCTTCTCTATCACTTTCTAAGCCAGGGGACGTGCGCTGTCTTCCCATTGTCGCGGCAGCTGGGAGACCGGAGGAGGTACAAGACATTAAGCGGGGTGAGAAATACACTACATCTTACATATCAGACCGGCCAGACGGGTTCCTATCAGAGGAATTCCTGAAAACAGTCAAAGTCAGGGTCGCCCTCTTACTTCTGGTGGTGATCAAAAGTTACAGAGAGAGACTTGATCATCCCAGCCAGCGACAGCACGAGTGCCTGGAGCCGTTAAATGAATATTTTTTACCGGATATTTTGACCGCCTCATGACAAGGTTGTGGACCCCAAAGTTTATACCTGCTGTGGTAAAACTATCGCGCCGTTTCCTCAATCCATCGGTGGCGAGGGTCCAGGGTGCGGTGGAAAACATTCTCACTGAGCTGAAATACTGTGATAATTTTGAAGCAAAGATCAACATATTGTACATGTGTTTCCGTGAAGACGCTACCCTGGACCTGGAGGGATTGGTGGCTGTCTGGAATTCCGAGGACTGAAAAAAAAACTCTGCATTTTTTTTTTTTATATCATCTTTATATTGTTTTTCAGTCATGGGTAATTGTCTGATGAATTTCTTTCAAAGTCTGCGGGAAGTTTATATTATACGCAGACTCTCGTGTATGCTGGAACAGGCCGTCATTCGCAGGCTGGAGAATCCTGACAGCCCGCCTTCGTGCATTATTGGATGGCTCTTCGATGTCATCAGACGTCGTCTTGGCCCCGGAGTCTGGACAGAACATATCTACAATACAGCTCACCATTCATCTGAAAAATGTCTGTACAATGTATTACTGAAAGTCTCTGTTTTGACCACTGACGAATTTTCACGGTGTAATCCACTGCATGTCTTTACATTATATGCTCTGTCTGTGGATGTGATGGAGTACCGGGTGAAACAGCTGGAACTGTTGAGACGCAAGATTTTTCCTACACTTTTACAGCTGAATACTGAGATAAACCGTAAATGCGGGGAGATGTATTACTCAGAGTTTTCCAGCTTTGTACGTGAACGTATACTTTTTCCTTCATGTAAGCTGAGTTTAATAAACATGAATGTATACTTTTTTCTTCGTTAGCCGAGTTTAATAAATATGAACAGATACTTTTTTCTTCATGTAAGCTGAGTTTAATAAACATGAACGTATACTTGTTTTTCTTCATGTAAGCTGAGTTTAATAAACATGAACGTATACTTTTGATTCCCTTCATGTACGCTTGCTTCTGCTCCAGCTGCTTTTAAACATGCTGTGGTTCGACCTCTTCTTAAAAAAATCTCACCTGGACTCATCAGTTTTATCCAATTTTAGACCTGTGCCTCATCTGTCATTTCTGTCTAAGGTTTTAGAAAAGGTTGTGTTGTGTGGGCCGCTGAAGAGGAGGTACTGCTGGCCCACCACCACCAGAGGGCGCCCTGCTTGGAGTGCGGGCTCCAAGCACGAGAGGGCGCCAGACCCAGAAGAAGTGACAGCTGTCACTCATCCTCTGCACCAGCTGTCACTCATCCTCTGCACCAGCTGTCACTCGTTATCATCACTACCATAAAAGCCGGACTGCAACTCCACCTCCCCGCCGAGAAATCGACTACCAGTACCAAGGTACACTTCTCTGCTGTGATTATTGCGAATAATAATCTGATCTGTTTTGCAGCTGTTTTTCCTGTTGGTATTCCTTATCTGGGATTTTTGGCGTTTGCTGTGACTGCGACGGCTTCGCCTCACACCCCAAAACCGATAAGTGGTTGACCAGGAGCTGCACAAGTGTGTGTGATTTGGAGGTGGAGGTGCTCCCTCCCAACTGTGTTTGGACTGTAAATTACTGAGTGTGCGGACTCACACTCATACATCATCTTTCTGTTTTCTGCCAGCAGTACCAGGGTCGACAGCCGAAGACAGAGGCCACCTGGGGACTCGGGACTTGGCGGCTCCGGTGTTCTTCAGACCGTTGGTGGTGGAGGCCGTGTGGGACGTGGCTTCTCTCTCGTCGGGCGTCTTCTATCTTCGAGCCTGCCCACACGTCACCTGGTGTTTATTGACTGTGAGAATTACGACACATTTCGTTGTGTATTATCACAACATTAAATTGTTACCTTTTGGCTTACTCATTGTCCGTTCATTTGCGCCCCCTGTTGTGGGTCCGTGCTACGACACCTTCACAACAGGATTTCTCGGCCATCGTCATGGACTCCGAGGGGCGTCAACTTCAGCTTGAACGGCCAATGGAAGAGCCAGGAGCGCAGGCGTCAGCGGGAGGCGGGTTGAGTGAGCTGCAGCAGATCTTAACCGCCTTCAAGGCCCGGTTAGAATTAGTGACCGAGCAGAGTGTCCTCCTTAATCGGAGGGTGGAGGCTCTCACCGCCAGGGTGGAAGCGCGCGATCAGGGCGCTGCTGCAGCTCCTCCTCTGGCTGGTCCTGGGCCCGTATCAAACGTTCCACTGGTCGTTCAACGAACCCCCCCACCGTCCCCTGAAGCATACATAAGCCCTCCGGAACCGTACGGGGGCTGTGTCGAGACGTGCGCGGACTTCCTCATGCAGTGTTCGCTCGTCTTTTCACAGCGCCCCGTCATGTACGCATCAGATGCTAGCCGGGTAGCTTATGTTATTAATCTGCTTCGAGGAGAGGCACGCGCATGGGCTACGGCGCTTTGGGAGCAGAATTCACGGCTCCTAACGTCTTATACTGGGTTTGTACGGGAATTCAAACAAGTGTTTGATCATCCCAACAGAGGCGAGACCGCTTCGAACGTGCTGCTGTCGATGAGACAGGGGCGCCGTAGCGCAGCCGAGTATGCAGTCGGCTTCCGCATCGCGGCATCGAGGTCCGGCTGGAATAACGTTGCGCTCCGCGCCGCCTTTGTAAATGGACTGTCCCCGGTCCTTAAGGAGCGCCTACTGGCCAAGGAGGAACCGCGGGAATTGGACGGGCTGATCGATTTGGTTATACGTTTAGACAACCGTTTAAATGAGCATCGTCGGGAGCAGGCCGGGAGGCGTGACCGGGCACGAGTCGTCCCTCCCCCTTCCGGTTCCGATAAGATGACGTCGTCCCCACGCTTCACTGCCAGAGAGCTCCGTGTGGCTACAGCTCCCCCTGCTGAGGAGGCTAGGGACACGAGCAGGGCCAAATTAAAATCAAACATCAGACAAAGGAGGCTGGCCCGCGGGGAGTGTTTCGTCTGCGGCTCTTGCGAGCACATGCAGAGGGACTGCCCTAAAACGGTCAAACTACAACGCCCGTCCTTAGAAACTGGGCTAAGGGTGGGTCATAACACGCACGCGGGAAAACCCCGCAAATCTGCACGAATCCCAGTAACCATCCTTTGTGGGGATTTAACCCTTCATGCCCCAGCACTGATAGACACAGGGTCTGAAGGGAATCTGCTGGACAGCAGATGGGTAAAGGAAGTAGGGCTCCCTCTGGTGGCTCTGCCGGCACCATTGCAGGTGCGAGCACTAGATGGCACCCTGCTTCCATTAATCACACATCAGACACAACCAGTGACTTTGGTTGTGTCTGGGAATCACAGGGAGGAGATAGTGTTCCATGTAACACCTTCTACCTCCCGAGTGATTTTGGGCTTTCCATGGATGGTGAAGCACAATCCCCGGATTGATTGGCCGTCTGGGGTTGTGACGCAGTGGAGCGAAACCTGCCACCGGGAGTGCTTAGGATCCTCGGTTCCTCCCGGCACTACGGCTAATGAGGAGGTCAAAGTTCCCCCCAATCTATCGGCGGTGCCAAAGGAGTACCACGATCTTGCTGACGTTTTCAGCAAAGATCTGGCACTCACTCTTCCCCCGCACCGACCGTATGATTGTGCCATCGATTTGGTCCCGGGCGCTGAGTACCCGTCCAGCAGGCTGTACAACCTCTCACGTCCGGAACGCGAATCAATGGAGACCTACATCCGGGACTCCTTAGCTGCCGGGCTGATCCGGAACTCCACCTCCCCGATGGGTGCTGGTTTCTTTTTTGTGGGCAAGAAAGACGGCGGACTCCGTCCATGCATTGATTACAGAGGGCTGAACGAGATCACGGTTCGCAACCGATACCCGTTACCTCTGTTAGATTCAGTGTTCACGCCCCTGCATGGAGCCCAAATTTTCACAAAATTGGATCTTAGAAACGCGTACCACCTGGTTCGGATCCGGAAGGGAGACGAATGGAAGACGGCATTCAACACCCCGTTAGGTTATTTTGAGTACCTGGTCATGCCGTTCGGCCTCACTAACGCCCCCGCGACGTTCCAAGCTTTGGTAAATGACGTCTTGCGGGACTTCCTGCATCGGTTCGTCTTCGTATATCTGGACGATATACTCATCTTTTCCCCGGACCCTGAGACCCATGTCCAGCATGTACGTCAGGTCCTACAGCGGTTGTTGGAGAACCGGCTGTTTGTGAAGGGCGAGAAGTGCGAGTTCCACCGCACTTCTTTGTCCTTCCTGGGGTTCATCATCTCCTCCAACTCCGTCGCCCCTGATCCGGCTAAGGTTGCGGCGGTGAGAGATTGGCCCCAACCAACAAGCCGCAGGAAACTACAGCAGTTCCTAGGCTTTGCAAATTTCTACAGGAGGTTCATTAAAGGTTACAGTCAGGTAGTTAGCCCCCTGACTGCCCTGACCTCCACCAAGGTCCCCTTCGCCTGGTCGGATCGGTGCGAAGCCGCGTTCCAGGAGTTGAAACGCCGGTTCTCGACTGCACCAGTTCTGGTGCAGCCTGATCCTGATCGCCAGTACATAGTAGAGGTGGACGCCTCTGACTCAGGGATAGGAGCCGTGCTGTCCCAGAGCGTGGAGGCTGATAAAGTCCTCCATCCTTGTGCCTTTTATTCCCGCAGGTTGACCCCAGCTGAACGGAACTATGACGTCGGCAATCGGGAACTTCTTGCGGTGAAGGAGGCTCTTGAAGAGTGGAGACACCTGCTGGAGGGGGCATCGTTGCCCTTCACGGTTTTCACTGACCATCGGAACCTGGAGTACATCCGGACCGCCAAGCGGCTGAACCCCAGGCAAGCCCGCTGGTCTCTGTTCTTCGGGCGCTTTGACTTCCAGATCACGTATCGCCCCGGGACCAAGAACCAAAAACCAGATGCATTGTCCCGGGTACACGAAGAAGAAGCCAAAGCGGGGCTGTCGAACCCCACCGAGACCATCATCCCCGAGTCCACTGTCGTGGCCACCCTCACCTGGGACGTGGAGAAGACCGTCCGGGAGGCCCTGACAAGGAGCCCGGACCCGGGGACTGGCCCCAAGAACAGACTGTACGTCCCACCAGAGGCAAGAGCTGCCGTATTGGACTTCTGTCACGGATCCAAGCTCTCCTGTCATCCCGGAGTGCGTAGGACCGTGGCAGTAGTCCAGCAGTGCTTCTGGTGGGCGTCCCTGGAAACTGACGTCCGGGACTACGTCCAGGCCTGTACCATCTGCGCCAGGGGCAAGGCAGACCATCGGAGGACGACGGGACTCCTCCAGCCCCTGCCGGTGCCTCATCGCCCCTGGTCTCACATCGGCCTGGACTTCATCACGGGCCTCCCGCCGTCCCAGGGCAACACCATTATTCTCACGATAGTGGACTGGTTCTCCAAGGCGGCCCACTTCGTGGCCCTCCCGACGCTCCCGACAGCCCAGGAGACGGCAGACCTTCTGGTCCACCACGTCATGCGGCTGCATGGGATACCATCGGACATTGTATCAGATCGTGGTCCCCAGTTCTCTTCGCAGGTGTGGAAGAGTTTCTGTAAGGAGCTGGGGGCCACTGTGAGTCTCTCGTCCGGGTACCACCCCCAGACCAACGGCCAGGCAGAGCGGGCTAACCAGGAGTTGGAACAGGCCCTTCGCTGCGTCACCTCCGCGCACCCGGCGGCCTGGAGTCACCATCTGGCCTGGATCGAGTATGCCCATAACAGCCAAGTCTCGTCTGCTACCGGCCTCTCCCCTTTTGAGGCTTGTTTGGGGTTCCAGCCCCCATTGTTCCCGCTGGTGGAGGGAGAGGTCGGTGTGCCCTCGGTCCAGGCCCACCTCAGGAGGTGCCGCCGGGTGTGGCGGACCGCCCGCTCTGCCCTGTTAAAAGCCCGGACGAGGGCCAAGACCCATGCGGACCGCCGACGTTCCCCGGCCCCAACATACCAGCCCGGGCAGGAGGTGTGGCTCTCGACCAAGGACATCCCTTTGTGTGTCGACTCCCCAAAACTAAAGGACAGATTCATCGGACCCTTTCGTATCCTCAAGATCATCAACCCGGCCGCAGTGAAGCTTCAACTCCCGGCTTCACTGCGGATTCACCCTGTCTTTCATGTTTCCCGTCTCAAACCACACCACACCTCGCCCCTCTGTACTCCGGGACCTACACCGCCTCCTGCCCGGCTCATTGACGGGGAGCCTGCCTGGACAGTCCGCAGGCTCCTGGACGTCCGTCGTAAGGGCCGGGGTTTCCAATATCTGGTGGACTGGGAGGGGTATGGACCTGAAGAACGCTCCTGGGTGAAGAGGAGCTTCATCCTGGACCCGGCCCTCCTGGCCGAATTCTACACAAGACATCCGGACAAGCCTGGTCGGACGCCAGGAGGCGCCCGTTGAGGGGGGGGTCCTGTTGTGTGGGCCGCTGAAGAGGAGGTACTGCTGGCCCACCACCACCAGAGGGCGCCCTGCTTGGAGTGCGGGCTCCAAGCACGAGAGGGCGCCAGACCCAGAAGAAGTGACAGCTGTCACTCATCCTCTGCACCAGCTGTCACTCGTTATCATCACTACCATAAAAGCCGGACTGCAACTCCACCTCCCCGCCGAGAAATCGACTACCAGTACCAAGGTACACTTCTCTGCTGTGATTATTGCGAATAATAATCTGATCTGTTTTGCAGCTGTTTTTCCTGTTGGTATTCCTTATCTGGGATTTTTGGCGTTTGGTGTGACTGCGACGGCTTCGCCTCACACCCCAAAACCGATAAGTGGTTGACCAGGAGCTGCACGAGTGTGTGTGATTTGGAGGTGGAGGTGCTCCCTCCCAACTGTGTTTGGACTGTAAATTACTGAGTGTGCGGACTCACACTCATACATCATCTTTCTGTTTTCTGCCAGCAGTACCAGGGTCGACAGCCGAAGACAGAGGCCACCTGGGGACTCGGGACTTGGCGGCTCCGGTGTTCTTCAGACCGTTGGTGGTGGAGGCCGTGTGGGACGCAGCTTCTCTCTCGTCGGGCGTCTTCTATCTTCGAGCCTGCCCACACGTCACCTGGTGTTTATTGACTGTGAGAATTACGACACATTTCGTTGTGTATTATCACAACATTAAATTGTTACCTTTTGGCTTACTCATTGTCCGTTCATTTGCGCCCCCTGTTGTGGGTCCGTGCTACGACACCTTCACAACAGGTTGTCTTTTACAATCATTTTTAGAATCATTTTTAGAAGACAATCTCATCCTTGAAAAATTCCAATATGGCTTTAGATCACGGCACAGCACTGAGTCAGCACTTTTAAAAGTTCATAATGACATTACTTTGTTAGTGGATGCAGGGAATCCTGCTGTGCTGGTTCTGTTGGACCTCACAGCAGCCTTTGATACGGTGGATCACACAGTACTTGTTTCCCGGTTAGAACATTTTATTGGCATTCATGGTACTGCACTTAAGTGGTTTAGATCATATTTCACTGAAAGGAGCTTTTCTGTCATGATTGGGGACCTCTCCTCATCAACTGCTCATCTGTCTTGTGGTGTGCCGCAGGGTTCTGTCCTTGGGCCGATTCTATTTTCTTTGTACATTCTGCCATTGCGGTCAATTATAACCCAGCACAAGCTGTCCTTTCATTGTTATGCAGATGATCTGCAAATCTATTTGCCTCTGAGGACTAATGGGAGTGATGCTTTGTCATCATTATTTAATTGTATTCGCGATGTAAAGCAGTGGCTGTCCCAAAACTTCCTTTACCTAAATGATGGTAAAATGGAGATCATGGTGTTTGAGCGCTCTGGCATACCAAATGTGGTAACACCAAATTTTGGTGCTTTGGCTAACTATGTAAAACCAGCTGTCAAGAATTTGGGAGTGATATTTGACAGCTGTTTGAGGTTTGATCAACAGATAAACTCTGTTGTCAAAGCTATTTTTTTCCAACTTCGCCTTTTGGCTAAAATAAAGCATTTCCTCAGTAGGCGTGATCTTGAGACAGCCATTCATGCTTTCATCAGCTCCAGACTTGATTATTGTAATGCGCTTTATTCGGGCATTAATCAGTCGTCTCTTGCACATCTCCAATTGGTGCAGAATGCTGCTGCTTGTCTTTTAACAAACACTTTTAGACGTGAGCATATTACGCCCATCCTGTACTCACTCCACTGGCTTCCAGTTCATTTTAGAACTGATTTAAAAATTTTAATGTTTGTTTTTAAAGCTATTTATGGCCTTGCACCTCCCTACTTGTCTGAAATTTTGCACACATGAAGTAGGACATTAAGGGCGTCTGGCCAGCTTTACTTAGATGGTCCAAGGTCAAGATATAAACACTGGGGTGATCATGCTTTCGCGGTAGCTGTCCCCAGACTGTGGAACGAGCTACCTCTTGAGTTACATACTATTCCTGACCTAGCACTTTTTAAATCTAAGTTAAAGACTTATTTACTTAAACTGGCTTTTAACACTTAGTGGGGAGGTGACGTTCTGTTTTTTTTATGTGCTGTTTTAAAATTTTATTCTATATGTGTTTTATTTTTGTGAATTTGTGTTTTTAATGTTAAGCACTTTGGACACCAGTCGGTGCTTTAAAGTGCTGTATAAATAAATGTTGATTGATTGATTGATTGATTGATTGAAGCGTGAACAATTGCTTTTTTCTCTGTGTGTGAATGTAATAAACCATGTATTCTAAAACTTATACAGCCTGTGTTCTTTCCTATAATATTGTTGAAAATGGTAAATTGTTTTTTTTTTCAAACAAGGTTTTTTTTGTGTGTGAAAAAAGGTTCTCATTTGAAGTATGCATGCTTTAAAACAGTATTATTAAAGGCAAGTGCTGATCTGTGAGTGCTGTCCGTGGTGCTGAATCAGAGTTCAGTTTAAAAGTATTACGTTTCTAAGAGTGGTTATTTAAAACAAAATAAAAGATGAATATTTATTTTCAGTAAAACATCTAAAAATCAAAAAGGACTACCCGTTTCATCATTCTGAAAACATCTGCCTTAAAAGATGGGTGATGAGAATTTAATGAGGGAATTGTATTATAGCCCATCAAATCCGGGGAGTTTTGGAGGACCGGAGCGTTTACGCAGGGCTCTGCGTGATCAACTCAGATCATATGAAACATATCAGAGATTTCCTGTCGGGCGAAGATGCATACACCTTACACAAACCTGCCAGGACACATTTTCCGAGAAATAGAGTATTTGTCACAAACCCCCTTAACCAATTCCAGGCGGATTTATGCAACATGCAGGGTTTATCAGATTTTAATGACGGGTACAAGTACCTGCTGACCGTCATTGATCTCTTCTCAGAAAAAGCGTATGCCAGGGCCCTGAAGTCAAAACAAGGCCGCAAAGTCTCACAGGCCTTTGCCTCACTTTTAAAACACAGTGGGGTGCCTCTGAAGCTGCAGACAGATGCGGGGAAGGAATTTTTTAACAAACCATTCAGAGATTTAATGAAAAAACACGGGATTCTACATTTTGCCACGGCCAGTGATCTGAAAGCCTCGGTTGTTGAGAGGTTTAATCGCACACTGAAGACGAGGATGTGGAGATATTTTACTGCTAAAAACACAAAAATACATCGACATCTTACCATCTTTACTTACAGCTTATAACAACAGTTATCATAAAAGCATTAAGATGAGTCCGAATGAGGTTAACACTCAAAATGTCGAACGAGTGTTTCAAAATTTGTACGGGACATCCCCCCTACGCACAAGGCCTATGAAGTTTAAATATAAGGTTGGTGATATAGTCATGGTCTCCAAGCTCAGGGGAGTTTTTGATAAAAAAAATATCAACAAAGTTTTACAGATGAAATGTTCACAGTGTCAGAATGTATACAATGTGTGCCGCCCGTTTATAAATTGAAAAATTATGACGGCGAGATCATTGAAGGTTCATTTTATTGAACCAGAATTGCAGAAGGTTAAAATATTTAAAGACAAACCGTATCAAGTTCGAGAAATTATTCGTGAACGTTTTACCAAGGGGAAGAAATTTGTATTTGTCAGCTGGAAAAACTGGCCTGAGAAATTTAACTCCTGGGTTCCTGCAGACCAACTGATGGCCATATAAATGTGATGACATCTATCTTCAACCGACATATGAAAAATGGATCGGGACCTGAAACACAGGTTTTATGTGACTCTGCCTTCAAATGCCAGCCTAAAAGCATTCCCGGATAACACAATTTCATGATACCAGGTGGACTTGGCTCGGCACCTGGATTTAGAGGGAGAGTGGGATGTGGCGCTGACGGGGATTTCTTATCCTCACACCTGGTTAAATATTCTGGAAAAGCGCTGCTCTATGTTTCAGGTGAAGAAAGTTACAGGTTTTCCACCCAAAAACAAAATCATCGTACAAGAATTTTGACTTTTTTTGAGGAGGGATATTATGATAACTTTGAGGTTATTGCAACGCAGATAAACTCTCGTTTGAAGAATATAGTTCCAAAGATCTCTTTAAAATATGATGATATTCAAAAAAAGTTTGTGTGGGAAGGAGATGGCACCTGCCACGTATATTTTGAAACCCCAAGGGCGTACATGCTGGGGTTACAACCTAATAAATCTCACCCCGATGTCACCCCTGACATCAGGGTGAATGTGAGGAATAATTGTAAAGCGCTTTGAGCGTCTGATACAGATGGAAAAGCGCTACATAAATGCAGTCCATTTACCATTACCATTTAAATGGCTGAGATGCGGGCCTGGGGTCACGAGCTCTCCCCACTTCCCTGATATAAAAGCGGGCATGTATCACCTCTTCTGCTACACAGACGTTGTTCAGGCTCAGACAGTGGGTGACACTTTTGCTCCTCTCCTCCGAGCATTTGAAATTGAAGGTCATTTAGGGAAAATAATTACAAAGAAATTCAACCCTGCTTATTACATACCGGTCTCTAAAACGCATATTGAGAAGATACGCATTGAAATCAAAAGCGATCAAGATCAACTGGTTAATTTCACATACGGTAAAGTGGTTGTGATGTTACATTTTAAACCGGTGGGATAAAAAAATGTCTGGAGCAGCATACAAAGCTGACTTTTATAGATTTGTGCTTTACTACGAAAATCAAGTCGGGAACGGCCTACAGGGGTTCCACGGTGCTCCTGTTATGTATGGGCGCGGCCTCGGGAACATATTTTCGAAACTATTCAAATTTGTAACGCCGCTGTTTAAACAAGGATACACGATCGCCAAACCTCACCTGAAAAACGCAACTCGAAGCATCGTAGTGAGCTGGATGTAGTGAGCTGCATTGTTGAGAGGGTCGGACGGAGTCAGGAACCCAAGCAGCAGCAGGGGTCCGGGATCATGGTGCTCTCATGAAGACCCCAGAAACGTCCCCCAGGGAAACGGGTGAAAACAGTTAAAAAACGTAAGACCCCCGGAAAAAGCAGAACAGTTCAAAGGAAGCATAAGAAGAGGAGGTTGTCCAGAGATATTTTCTCTTAAACAATGTCTCTTTTGCGATATAAATCCCCCGAATGCACCATGAGCGAATTGGATTTATTTGCCGTCCCCGGGACCCAGTTGTCCATCAAACAAAGCCAATACGTCGAGGTCAGCCCATTATCTGCCCTGACGGACATGGGCCCTATCGAATCTTTTATCCCCGGAGACGGTGAGAGGTATTTAGACGTGAATAATACGCTGCTTTATTTGCGATTGAAAATTACAAATGCTGCCGGGACTGACCTAGCTAATGACGCCTGCGTGGGGCTAATAAATTACACTCTCAACACGATTTTCTCAGAAGTCGACATGACTCTGGGAGACAGGTTAATTTCCCAGTCCAGCACGACGCACCCGTACAGAGCTATGATTGAGACGCTGCTGAACTTTACGCCCACTTCATTGAAATCACAGTTCACGGTTGGATTGTTTTACAAAGACACCCCGGGTCAGCACAATTCAACCGTCGTGGATGACGGGTGTCCGAATAAAGGCCTCGTGGCAAGAGAGCACTTTAGCGCTGAATCGCAAGAATTTTCAAGTTCAGGGCCCGCTGCACGCGGACATATTTTTTTTGCAAGAGGCTTCTTCTAAATAATGTTGATCTAAGAGTTAAATTAATTCGAGCCAGCAACGCTTTCTGTCTGATGGGGCTGGCGGCCTCCACTTTCAAGTTGAAAATTCTGGGTGCGTCCCTATTCGTTAAGAAAGTCTCTGTGTCCCCTGCAGTGAGACTGGGTGACTCTGCGGCTCTCATGAAAGGGAATGCCCTGTACCCGTTATCACGAATCAACGTCAAGACTTACGTGATCCCCCAGAACTCAGGTTATGCCCTGTATGTCTTCAATTTAAACCCGCAGGAGGACAGCGGAGCTCTGAGCCCCGTCTCCACAGCGACCCTGCGACTTGAGATTAAATTCAGAGTTGCGACTCCGCATACTACCACGCTGATAGTGTACACGTGTTACGATTCTCTCCTGGAAATTAATTTCAAGCGTCAGGTCCTCATGGATTTTTACTGATGAACACCCTGGAATTGGATGCTGTTATGAGGGATTAATAGGAGACCTGTTCTGCGGTGTTTTCGCGGCTGACAAGTTATTTCGGATCAAGCCGAGCCCTCCCGTATATTTTATTGTAAACACTCACCCGAGACATTTACCGGGGGAACACTGGTTGGCGGTCACCTTTGAAAAAAATGGTCGAGCCACATTTTTTGACTCGTTCAGCCTTAGCCCTGACTTTGAATACTACCCTAAAAGTGTCCTGCAATATCTGGAGAATCAGCCCGGGATTAAAAACATTTTGTATCACAACAAACAGCTTCAACATGAACTATCGGACGTATGCGGACAACACTGCATATATTATCTGTATAACAGAGCTACCAAGATGTGCTGTCTTTATGCACCGAAAATACTATTGCGAACGATGATTTGGTTTCTGATTTTGTGAAAAGATATCGTTATTGCCTTAAGAAAAGGTGCAATTCCTTCTGTAACCAGCTAGCAGGGCCTTTGCACGCGTTTAAATATTGTCACGGCTTGTGTTAACCTTTGATCCTAATTTTATGTTTTTTTTGCGTGAAAATGTAACCCCCGTCTTAGAACACTCTCCCGATGATACCTTTAAAGTTTTATCGCGTTTGCACACTTTAAAACGTTGTTATTAAGCGCAGAAAGAAGTGTTGACCATTGACCTCAAATTTTTTATGGCTGTTTTTTTGTGAAAAAATGTTCTGGATGTGTTGAGAGCAGTCTCCCGATCATGTGTATAAGGTTTTAGCGTGTTTGCACACGTTTAAAAATTGCCACGGCTCGTGTTAATCTTTGATCCTAAATTTTTTTATGTTTTTTTTTTTTTTACCTGAAAATGGGCTGGATGTGTTGAGAGTGACCTCCCGATCATGTGTATAAAGTTTTATCACATTTGCACAGATTTATCTGTGTCAGATTTGTCCTCTGAGCGAATTTACCATAGAAGGAGTTGAGGCAAATCTTTGCCATTTGTCATTTTGCAGGATTGTGAGTGATTTTTTTTCTGGATCTAAACAAATGTTCTGATTCAGCCAGCAGTCTGCAATATATTTTCGAATTCAGGAGAGAAACCGGAGGCTTCCTGCTTATGTTTTAAGAAGGTGTTTATGTACCCCTCAAAGATTTTATCGCTTTTATCCTCAAAATGCCAGACTTCAAAAATCTTAGCTACAATGTAGCCTGCATCCAGAGCTTTGTGGAATTCCAGGGTCGTCCAAGTCCCAGACAGAGCTCTCTGCTGCTGGCTGTGTGTGCATGACCCCGCTTGATTATTTTCATCAGCGCAGGTGCGACACCGAGTAAACACCAGTTTACGGCGAGGAGTTCTGTGTGGGAGGACGGGGAATTTTACGGCTTTGATGAGCCCAAAATAAGTCCTGGGGTCTCAGAAATTTCTATCCATAATTTCCGGATGCACCGTGGGATGTGTGAAATTTACGTTAACGTAAGGATACAGCGAGGTCACGTCGACGTAATAGACCATCTTATCTTGCTCAGATGGGACGCGCAAGTCCGACCTCCATACGACGTTTGAGGGGAGCCGGTAACCCCCTGCGGGCGAGGAAATGCTGAATGCTCTCATCCCTCTCTGTTTCATTTCAAGCCGCTCGTGTTCCCAGATTACACTGAGGGTGACAACCAGCGTAGCCCGCAGAAAGGCTATTTTTTCCTGACATGCTGCGTGGAGCTCTCCAAATGAGGTGTTTGTGAGTGAGTTTATTTCGTGCTGTGTAAAACATGAAGGACAGCCGTTGTAAAAACACCCGAGAAACTCCCACACTTTTTTCCGCCCGTCAATCTGAGCATACCCATCAACATAATAACCCCCCCCCCACATACATATTTCACCCCTAAAAAATTGTTTAAGATTCGTGACCCCGTAATAGTGATTTTTAAATAGAAAAACAAAAAATGTTTTCTGCTGCATCGGCTTTCCTGTTTGGAATTTTGCCAGCTTTCTCTCCCCTTCAGGTCTGAAAAACACCACAATTTTGCAGCCTAGAGCGCTTTCAAATTTTCCCACCTGATCTAAAGATACCGACGTACCAGCCGTTAACCCCACGCTAATTTGTAACACGTGTCCTCGCTCCTCTGCTTCCCGTGTAGTCAGATGAGGATTCAATAATTGGATGAGGTTTATCGCAAAACATAAACTGTTCTCGGGATTATACATGATATTAAGGCATCCAGATTTTTTCTTTATAACCTTGTGATGCAGGAGATCATCTATTTTACGCTTCCCTGCTCTGATCTGGTTGCGGATGACTTGGACCACTAATTCCAGAGAGTAGCTGGATAAAACGTTGGAATTCGATTGGCTCAATTGTTTTAGCAAATTTTGGAAGGCCGTCACATCGGCTCCATCGTTATATGAGGTGATCAAAGCTGCCTCGTTGTAGAAGGAATCCCCACGAATTTCCATTTGGATAAAGTCCCCGGCCCTGGCGTGTGTTAAAGCTTTTTCAACTGAGTTTTTGAGCCTTCCTATTACATTACGATAAAATTCAGCATCGTCGGGAATTTCATCAGCATGCTGGAAATTTAGAGGGTGCCTGATTTCGATATTGTTAAAAGCTGGTCTCCTGATAAGATTAGCCGCTCCAGCGCCCGTCATCGGGGGATCAGTGCTACACCCTGGTTGTGCTTCATCATCAGTGCTTTCCATCAAAACAGACAACGCCGCGTTTAACTCCAATAAACGTGGCGAATACACATACAACATGGCGAATACACATTTTCCAACAAGTTGACGTTTCATCAGATGCGGTTAATTCCAGTCCAAAATATCTTCGAGCCTGGCATGTTGGTGAAAAATAGACGGTCTCCTGCCAGTATAAGATGAAAAAAAAGAGAAAAACGTTAGTTATTAAATATTAAAATAAATAAATAAATTTCATCTCCTTACCGTGTAAAGCCGAATCCCGTTCTCTGACGCTGAGCTGGATCTCCCCCGGCTGTAACAGAAAAAACTTTGGATTATTAATCTGCATTTTTAAAGCTGGGGCTTCCTCGCTTCTACCTTCTCCAAGGTCCTCTGACTTGATTTCTAAAATAAAATAAAAAAAGAAAATAAAAAAAGCACCAGCCTCTCAAATATTCTGTAATATTTCAAATATATTACCGACGACGCCTCCGAATGCAGTCTGTATCGTCTGCGCGGCTTTGTCTAAACAAGACATTGTTTCAGACCGCGAGCATCATTTTTTAAAAAAACAGAAGCATTTCTATCAAAAGACTACTTAAATCACTTACCGTGAAAGATGATCTGGTTTTCGCACTCTGCTCGAAGACAAGAAAACTTAATTAAACAACGTGTTTTTTTTTTATGATCAGGGAATTTTACCGCAAATTAATTCTATATTATACCCATTGCGGACTCCAGACGTCTGCTCCGGTCAGCAGCCAGGGGGTGAAATAAAGGAAAAACACTGCAGCAAGGGGTGGGGCCAGACAGGAAAGCTTGTTTGTGTCTTCAAAACAATCTACAGTCCCCACCGGTATCTACCCGATCAGGTAATTTAGCAGCACAGCGGGAGAGTTATGCGGTCAGCAGCCTAGACAGGTCCGTAAGGTCAGTGGACAACGATATTTTTTCCCGAGGTAATTTCCCCTCATAAAATATTTTGCCCTGTTTTTCTTAAACACAAAACAGATTAGCAAAACAGTTACTGGCGCCGCGGAGCCAGTAACTCAGCCAGTATCACAATAATATACAAAAGTATTATATCAATTCACAAAGTTAAAAACATGGTAACACCAGGTAATATTAAATTGACATTATAAGTACTCATACAGGAGCTTTACTTTTAATCGACTTTTATATCTGTATAAAGTGATGGGTGGATTTCGAAGATGTACCATATCATTCCAAGATTTAACACCATGATGTCTGATGTGACACTGATGAGTCGATCTATGCAAAAATAAATGCAAATGTGAGGTCTGCCTTGTCGAATAATTATGAATTTGATGGTTATGCACAAAATAATATTTGATTAAAAAAAAGGCCAATTAGTATCATGAAGAGCTCTGAAGACAAATGTACAGGTCAGGAAGATATTTATATGAAAGACATTTAAGAGCTGCAATTTGAAAACAAAGGTGCACTTATTGGAGCACAAGGTTTCGAAAAAGTAGCTATTCAAACAAATTTTTTTCTGTAGAAGAAAAATTTTGTTTATATAAGTTGCAAAGGTACAGTACTTCCCCATACATTATTGCAATAAATTAAATAAGGATAAACTAAACTGTAGTATAATGTTAAAAGACATTTGTAATGTACTAAATGTCTTATTTTGCTCATGATTCCTATTGACTTAGTTATTTTTACAAACATGTTCAATATGTTCTTTCCAACACAATTTGCCATCCATCCATCTGTTAGCTGTTTAATCTGCGCAGTTAGATTGATCTAGTTATCTAGATTACGATTTGTTTCCCAGTGTAATCTTTACGTGCCTTAACTAAAGCACTCCTTCTGCTGAATCACCTCTAAATTATTTACACATTATTCACTTTGCGTGTTTTTAGGAATCCGCTAGCTTAGCGTAGCTACTAGCTCTTAGCCGATTTAGCATGGCGGCTTCTCCTGTCTCTCCCGCACTTTTCTGCTCTGGGTGTGAAATGTTTAGTTATTCCTCGGCCTCCTTTAGCAGTAACGGTACTTGTAATAAGTGTAGCTTATTCGTAGCTTTGGAGGCCAGGCTGGGTGAATTGGAGACTCGGCTCCGCACCGTGGAAAATTCTACAGCTAGCCAGGCCCCTGTAGTCGGTGCGGACCAAGGTAGCTTAGCCGCCGTTAGTTACCCCCTGGCAGATCCCGAGCAGCCGGGAAAGCAGGCCGACTGGGTGACTGTGAGGAGGAAGCGTAGCCCTAAACAGAAGCCCCGTGTACACCGCCAACCCGTTCACATCTCTAACCGTTTTTCCCCACTCGACGACACACCCGCCGAGGATCAAACTCTGGTTATTGGCAACTCTGTTTTGCGAAATGTGAAGTTAGCGACACCAGCAACCATAGTCAATTGTCTTCCGGGGGCCAGAGCAGGCGACATTGAAGGAAATTTGAAACTGCTGGCTAAGGCTAAGCGTAAATTTGGTAAGATTGTAATTCACGTCGGCAGTAATGACATCCGGTTACGCCAATCGGAGGTCACTAAAGTTAACATTAAATCGGTGTGTAACTTTGCAAAAACAATGTCGGACTCTGTAGTTTTCTCTGGGCCCCTCCCCAATCAGACCGGGAGTGACATGTTTAGCCGCATGTTCTCCTTGAATTGCTGGCTGTCTGAGTGGTGTCCAAAAAATGAGGTGGGCTTCATAGATAATTGGCAAAGCTTCTGGGGAAAACCTGGTCTTGTTAGGAGAGACGGCATCCATCCCACTTTGGATGGAGCAGCTCTCATTTCTAGAAATCTGGCCAATTTTCTTAAATCCTCCAAACCGTGACTATCCAGGGTTGGGACCAGGAAGCAGACTTGTAGTCTTACACACCTCTCTGCAGCTTCTCTCCCCCTGCCATCCCCTCATTACCCCATCCCCGTAGAGACGGTGCCTGCTCCCAGACTACCAATAACCAGCAAAAATCTATTTAAGCATAAAAATTCAAAAAGAAAAAATAATATAGCACCTTCAACTGCACCACAGACTAAAACAGTTGAATGTGGTCTATTAAACATTAGGTCTCTCTCTTCTAAGTCCCTGTTGGTAAATGATATAATAATTGATCAACATATTGATTTATTCTGCCTTACAGAAACCTGGTTACAGCAGGATGAATATGTTAGTTTAAATGAGTCAACACCCCCGAGTCACACTAACTGTCAGAATGCTCGTAGCACGGGCCGGGGCGGAGGATTAGCAGCAATCTTCCATTCCAGCTTATTAATTAATCAAAAACCCAGACAGAGCTTTAATTCATTTGAAAGCTTGACTCTTAGTCTTGTCCATCCAAATTGGAAGTCCCAAAAACCAGTTTTATTTGTTATTATCTATCGTCCACCTGGTCGTTACTGTGAGTTTCTCTGTGAATTTTCAGACCTTTTGTCTGACTTAGTGCTTAGCTCAGATAAGATAATTATAGTGGGCGATTTTAACATCCACACAGATGCTGAGAATGACAGCCTCAACACTGCATTTAATCTATTATTAGACTCTATTGGCTTTGCTCAAAATGTAAATGAGTCCACCCACCACTTTAATCATATCTTAGATCTTGTTCTGACTTATGGTATGGAAATAGAAGACTTAACAGTATTCCCTGAAAACTCCCTTCTGTCTGATCATTTCTTAATAACATTTACATTTACTCTGATGGACTACCCAGCAGTGGGGAATAAGTTTCATTACACTAGAAGTCTTTCAGAAAGCGCTGTAACTAGGTTTAAGGATATGATTCCTTCTTTATGTTCTCTAATGCCATATACCAACACAGTGCAGAGTAGCTACCTAAACTCTGTAAGTGAGATAGAGTATCTCGTCAATAGTTTTACATCCTCATTGAAGACAACTTTGGATGCTGTAGCTCCTCTAAAAAAGAGAGCTTTAAATCAGAAGTGCCTGACTCCGTGGTATAACTCACAAACTCGTAGCTTAAAGCAGATAACCCGTAAGTTGGAGAGGAAATGGCGTCTCACTAATTTAGAAGATCTTCACTTAGCCTGGAAAAAGAGTCTGTTGCTCTATAAAAAAGCCCTCCGTAAAGCTAGGACATCTTTCTACTCATCACTAATTGAAGAAAATAAGAACAACCCCAGGTTTCTTTTCAGCACTGTAGCCAGGCTGACAAAGAGTCAGAGCTCTATTGAGCTGAGTATTCCATTAACTTTAACTAGTAATGACTTCATGACTTTCTTTGCTAACAAAATTTTAACTATTAGAGAAAAAATTACTCATAACCATCCCAAAGACGTATCGTTATCTTTGGCTGCTTTCAGTGATGCCGGTATTTGGTTAGACTCTTTCTCTCCGATTGTTCTGTCTGAGTTATTTTCATTAGTTACTTCATCCAAACCATCAACATGTTTATTAGACCCCATTCCTACCAGGCTGCTCAAGGAAGTCCTACTGTTATTTAATGCTTCGATCTTAAATATGATCAATCTATCTTTGTTAGTTGGCTATGTACCACAGGCTTTTAAGGTGGCAGTAATTAAACCATTACTTAAAAAGCCATCACTTGACCCAGCTATCTTAGCTAATTATAGGCCAATCTCCAACCTTCCTTTTCTCTCAAAAATTCTTGAAAGGGTAGTTGTAAAACAGATAACTGATCATCTGCAGAGGAATGGTCTATTTGAAGAGTTTCAGTCAGGTTTTAGAATTCATCATAGTACAGAAACAGCATTAGTGAAGGTTACAAATGATCTTCTTATGGCCTCGGACAGTGGACTCATCTCTGTGCTTGTTCTGTTAGACCTCAGTGCTGCTTTTGATACTGTTGACCATAAAATTTTATTACAGAGATTAGAGCATGCCATAGGTATTAAAGGCACTGCGCTGCGGTGGTTTGAATAATATTTATCTAATAGATTACAATTTGTTCATGTAAATGGGGAATCTTCTTCACAGATTAAAGTTAATTATGGAGTTCCACAAGGTTCTGTGCTAGGACCAATTTTATTCACTTTATACATGCAGCTTAGGCAGTATTATTAGATGGTATTGCTTAAATTTTCATTGTTACGCAGATGATACCCAGCTTTATCTATCCATGAAGCCAGAGGACACACACCAATTAGCTAAACTGCAGGATTGTCTTACAGACATAAAGACATGGATGACCTCTAATTTCCTGCTTTTAAACTCAGATAAAACTGAAGTTATTGTACTTGGCCCCACAAATCTTAGAAACATGGTGTCTAACCAGATCCTTACTGTGGATGGCATTACCCTGACCTCTAGTAATACTGTGAGAAATCTTGGAGTCATTTTTGATCAGGATATGTCATTCAAAGCGCATATTAAACAAATATGTAGGACTGCTTTTTTGCATTTACGCAATATCTCTAAAATCAGAAAGGTCTTGTCTCAGAGTGATGCTGAAAAACTAATTCATGCATTTATTTCCTCTAGGCTGGACTATTGTAATTCATTATTATCAGGTTGTCCTAAAAGTTCCCTAAAAAGCCTTCAGTTAATTCAAAATGCTGCAGCTAGAGTACTGACGGGGACTAGAAGGAGAGAGCATATCTCACCCATATTGGCCTCTCTTCATTGGCTTCCTGTTAATTCTAGAATAGAATTTAAAATTCTTCTTCTTACTTATAAGGTTTTGAATAATCAGGTTCCATCGTTTCTTACGGACCTCATAGTACCATATCACCCCAATAGAGCGCTTCGCTCTCAGACTGCAGGCTTACTTGTAGTTCCTAGGGTTTTTAAGAGTAGAATGGGAGGCAGAGCCTTCAGCTTTCAGGCTCCTCTCCTGTGGAACCAGCTCCCAATTCAGATCAGGGAGACAGACACCCTCTCTACTTTTAAGATTAGGCTTAAAACTTTCCTTTTTGCTAAAGCTTATAGTTAGGGCTGGATCAGGTGACCCTGAACCATCCCTTAGTTATGCTGCTATAGACGTAGACTGCTGGGGGGTTCCCATGATGCACTGTTTCTTTCTCTTTTTGCTCTGTATGCACCACTCTGCATTTAATCATTAGTGATCGATCTCTGCTCCCCTCCACAGCATGTCTTTTTCCTGGTTCTCTCCCTCAGCCCCAACCAGTCCCAGCAGAAGACTGCCCCTCCCTGAGCCTGGTTCTGCTGGAGGTTTCTTCCTGTTAAAAGGGAGTTTTTCCTTCCCACTGTAGCCAAGTGCTTGCTCACAGGGGGTCGTTTTGACCGTTGGGGTTTTACATAATTATTGTATGGCCTCGCCTTACAATATAAAGCGCCTTGGGGCAACTGTTTGTTGTGATTTGGCGCTATATAAAAAAATTGATTGATTGATTGATCCACATACCCAAGAAATATGTAGAAGAGACCCTTGATATTTATTTGTTGTCTATGTAAATTTTAAGTTGATCATGATTGCATTTTATTGCCAGCAAATAACATAAAATTAGACTTTTTTATATTTAATGTTAATTTATTAAGTTCGAGCCACATTGAATAATTTATTTTGTCATGTTTCTGTCCTGTTTGGGTTCCAGTCTTATTCATCCCCTTTACTTTTCCTTCAGTTTAGCCTGGTCATGACTTTTTTATTTTTTGCCTCCTGATTATGTTCATTCTTGTGTTGTGAAAATGTTGGAACACGGACCCACAACAGGGGGCGCAATGAACGGACAATGGAGAAAGTAAATAACAAGTTTTTTACTGTCGTGAAAGTGCACAACCAATACAACAATTGACAATTTGGGTTTACACCGAATTCCACTGGTGTCGTGTGGGCAGGCTCGAAGGTAGGAGACGTCCGTCCAAGTCGAGCCGGAACCACCCAGATTTCCCCTGCCACCGAACCCTGGAAATACTGGAACCGCCAAGTCCCGAATTCCAGGGTGGCCACTGCCTCCGCTCGTCGGATCCGGTACTGCTGGCAAGAGAACAAACACACAGGTGTGGATGCGGCTGCACCCAGTACACAGAGAGGGAAGAAGCTGACTCCACCTCACGTCAATACTGCAGAAAGGTGAGTACTTATCTTTTAGTAGTCAGCTGTTCTGCAAAACTCAGAGAGACAATATAATGTAGCAGAGAATCGTTACCTCTAACGTAAGGCGATATCTCGGCACTGAGGTGGAGACGCCGTCCTCCTGATATACCTCTGTGCTGAGTGGAACAGCTGTGTCTGGTGATGGGTGACAGCTGTCACCCAGGCTACTCCCATAAGGCGGCAGCGCCCTCTGGTGCCTGGAGCCCGCACTCCAGGCAGGGCGCCCTCTGGTGGTGGTGGGCCAGCAGTACCTCCTCTTCAGCGGCCCACACAACATCTTGTTTCTGTTCATTCTAGTATTCTGGTTCTTGTGGAATTCTGGTTCTGGTTCTGGTTTTTGTTCTTTACGAGTTGTTCTCGTATTGTATTCTTTGTTCGCTCTTGTAGTGCATTTTCGGTTTAGTCATTTATTACTTTTCTTTCTGTCACTAGTTGCATTCTTGGTTATCTTTTATTTTATTAGTCATGTATATATTGGTTCAGCTTTTCACATTCTTTACATTATGCTTTAGTCACAGGCTTATTGTTTATTTTCAGTGTTTTGTATCTGACTATGTTCTGTTTGTGATTTATTTCATATTAGTAATTTTGTATTGTCATTGTATTTATTTCTATACTTTATTCAATGTCAGTTCTGTTCCAGATTTGTTTATTATTATTGCTCTCCTGGTTTTCCACTTTGATTAGTCACATTATCTCCTAGTTTTTTCCCCCTTTTGTTTTGCTCATGTTTATTATTGTCTGCTTTAAGCACGTCTCATTTTCCTCCGTTAATTTTCCAATCACTTAGTTCTTTTGATTCATCTGCATTGCCTTTTCCTCCCTCACTCTCTCACACCTGTTCCTCATCTGTCAGCCACGCCGCCTTTTCCAGATCCTTCGTCCTCATGTGCACCTTATTTTCCTGTCACCATCTTCCTTATTTAAACTGCATCTGTTCACTCCCTCACTGCTCGTTTGTCGATGATGTTCATCACTTACCAGCACTTCGTCTCGTCCTGTTTTTGCTCTAGCCGTGTTTTGATTTTGCTCTGTTTACCGGATCTTTTTTTTTTGCCTCAGTGCTGAAAACCCAGTTTGCTCTTGGACTGACCCTGCTTGTTTTTTGACCACGTCCTCTGTCTCGCCCTTGTCTGGTACTTTTGCTCTGCGGACTGCCTTCCTGTTACCGAACCCCTGCCTGTAATAAAGACAATCCTTTTTACTCATACGTCCTGTTTGAGAGCCTGCATTTGTGTCCAGCCTCTGTCTGTGCTTTGCCTTCGCTCAGCCTGACACATTTGTTATATTATCTGTTGTGCTTTAGTGTCAAGTTTTGTTAATCACAGTCTCTGTTTTATTTTTAGCTTGTTTAGCCACTTTGTTTTCTTAGTCAGTTCCACTTTAGTTTTGTTATTGTATTATATTCTACCCTTGATTTCCATTTTAGCTCTGTTCGGCGCTTGACCCGCCGCCTCATCCAACTGTCGATACACCCACAGCCGGCCCAGCTTCTCTGCCACCTGAGAGAGAATACTACCCCACCTCCTGTCAAAAGTTTGATGGATGTCACAGCCAATCAGAATCGACTACGTCACTAAGCCTCACACCTAACCCCTCCCCTACCCTGCCCCACGACGTGTCACAGCCAATCAGAATTGACTATGTCACTAAGCCCTGCCCCTAACCCCTCCCCTAATCCCGCCCCTATGACGTGTTGCAGCCAATCAGTGTGAGCCCATCCCTAACCCCTCCCCCTAATCCCACCCCTATGACATCACGACCATTCAGCTTGAGCCCACCTCCAGGGTCCCGCCCATCCATAATTAGCTCGCACACAGGTGTCATTCACCCATCCATAATTAGTCCACACACAGGTGTCATATCAGCCTAATTTGCATTGAATGCTAGTCTGTGCATGTATGGAAATGTCTACCCAATTTGCATTGACTGGGGTCACCCTCCCCCCAAATGCTGACTTCCTTCCATGAAAACAGGTTTGGATGAAAACCCTAATTTGCATTGAGTGGGGTTCACCCCTTCCATGAGTCTCTGATGCTATATTATATATAAAATAAAGATTTATAAAATGTAATGATTT
This sequence comes from Thalassophryne amazonica, assembly GCF_902500255.1. NCBI lineage: Eukaryota > Metazoa > Chordata > Actinopteri > Batrachoidiformes > Batrachoididae > Thalassophryne > Thalassophryne amazonica. The sequence goes on along the minus strand of NC_047103.1, from coordinate 110,384,896 downwards.
AATTCTTTATAAAATGTAAGTATTTAATTCATTAAACAATTGTTTAGTCTGGGAGCCCTGTGGGGATTAACCCTTTAAAAAACAGTTATGACAGAAACGCTCATTGCAGGTGCTGTGTGTGCGCACACGTGCACGTGTGTGTGTGTCTCCCTTTAAAAGGTGGAGCGGTGGAATATCTGGTTTTTCAAACCACGATGGCCCGACGTGTTTTAACTTCGTGGTGCATATCCGAAACCCAGGTAAATATTACAACGGTCTCTAACGCTGATGATGGGGCGGCGCCTAAGAAGGTAAAATTATACATAAATCGTGTAAAACTGCCTTTACCACTCGACCACCTGGCTGAAGTAATGAATTTCGAGTCAGGAGGCTGTCTGGGGTATATTTTTGAAGCATATAAACCAACCCTGAGTTTTTACTTGTTACCCTCCGGTTTGTTGTTCAAGCCCCACACCCCAAAAGTGACTTTGTGCACATATGACTGGAGCGTTAAGTCCACTGTGGTCACTGCTTATTTGAGAGGGGATGTTGTAGCGGATCCTCAGACGATCCATGCTGAGAAGAAAAAACATTTTCAGATTACATGGACCAGTTATGCCAGCTCTCTGTATAAAGTGACCTTCGATAGATATCCTGCTGGGATACCCAGTACGGCCAGGATGACCTTGGAACGCATTCACAGTAATCAGAGGGCCATCGTAGAAGCCCCGGTACCGACATGGGAAAAATGTTTTCGGCATATGGGAACAGAATCAGCGGGCATTTTAGGCGCTGGCTGGAATATAAAGACATTATCGGAGTCAGAAGAAACCTGACCCCTTTCTTTTGTTAAGGTGAATCTATATATACGAGGGCTGTCAATAAAGTTACGGTCCTTTTTATTTTTTTCAAAAACTATATGGATTTCATTCATATGTTTTTACGTCAGACATGCTTGAACCCTCGTGCGCATGCGTGAGTTTTTCCACGCCTGTCGGTGACGTCATTCGCCTGTGAGCACTCCTTGTGGGAGGAGTCGTCCAGCCCCTCGTCGGAATTCCTTTGTCTGAGAAGTTGCTGAGAGACTGGCGCGTTGTTTGATCAAAATTTTTTCTAAACCTGTGAGACACATCGAAGTGGACACGGTTCGAAAAATTAAGCTGGTTTTCAGTGAAAATTTTAACGGCTGATGAGAGATTTTAAGGTGATTCTGTCGCTTTAAGGACTTCCCACGGTGCGAGACGTCGCGCAGCGCTCTCAGGCGGCGGCGTCAGCCTGTTTCAAGCTGAAAACCTCCACATTTCAGGCTCTATTGATCCAGGACGTCGTGAGAGAACAGAGAAGTTTCAGAAGAAGTCGGTTTCAGCATTTTATCCGGATATTCCACTGTTAAAGGAGATTTTTTTAATGAAAGACGTGTGGACGGGTCCGCGCGTCGGGACGCAGCCGCCGCGACGCTCCGCCACAGGAAAAACACCTCCGTGTTGAAAGCCTTAAGGACAAGTTGGAACATGTCCTGCCTGTTAAACAATTTCTCATATACTCACTCCACTGAAAGCCATCAAAAGCCGCCTGGATTTTACAAATGGTTATCAACACGGAGGTGTTTTTCCTGTGCCGCCGCACCGCGAATGAAGGAACGATACCGCGGGTCGTTCCTCCCTGCTTCTGTCAGGCTGTACAATATCACTGTGAAATAACCACATGCAATAATATGTCCACAAATCACGTGCAGTAACAACTCATTTACAAATCCCTGCACTAATGTCACCTTATCACATCTAAACTCCATTTCACATATTGTAAAGAAGATGCTTCTATCTTCTTTTCAATCCCAATTATGTTTATATATATGCATATATATATATATATATATATTCTATTTCTACCTCATTTCTTATGTCTTGTACTTTTACAAGTATTATTATTATTGCTTATCCTTGCACACGCTGTTTGATGAACATTTTCCTCTACTTGCACCCACCTTGTGTGTTTTTTTAAGAGCTGACGTAACATGTGAATTTCTCCTCTGTGAGATCAATAAAGTTTATCTTTATCTTTAAACACACGCAACTTAAAAAAAACAGAAAATTGTTTTACACATTTAAAAAAAAACAAACAAACAAAAAACAAACAGAAAAAGAAGTTACTATTTAATCGTCTGCAGGGTTTGGTGTAAAACATCCCCGCCGTTATTCAGACAAATCGCTGTATTAATTTTCTGTAGGACGGTCAGGACTTCAGATCTCTCAAGGAGTTGTTGTCTTACACTGTGACAAAGGATGTCCACGATAAATGCGTACAGTGTAAAGAGGTGGTAGGGATTATATCAAGTAAAATTGTCAGTAACCATAACGGTAATCCTGCATAAGACAATGTAGGCAGAGTTATCCGCTATTTACGAAACGGTTCTTAGCACGTTTTCCTCCCAAAAGTCTGGAGCGGCCTGATTTTTAACAGAGTCCAGCACCCTTTCCAATATAGAAGACAATGTAATATTGTTCAGCCTGCGTGTGACAGCCTGATTTAAAAGATGCGACAGTTCACGAATGACATAACGATCCCTTACACCTCGACACAGAATAATCAGATAATTTCCCATGATAAATTGAATGTTGACACACACACACACACATATATATATATACGAGGGTAGGCTGAAAAGTTGTAAGGCTCCCCATGAAGGAGTAATGCATTAACTGCATTATAGTGAGCCTTAGAACTTTTCAGCCTACCCTCGTGTGTGTATATATATATACACTCAACAAAAATATAAACGCAACACTTTTGGTTTTGCTCCCATTTTGTATGAGATGAACTCAAAGATCTAAAACTTTTTCCACATACACAATATCACCATTTCCCTCAAATATTGTTCACAAACCAGTCTAAATCTGTGATAGTGAGCACTTCTCCTTTGCTGAGATAATCCATCCCACCTCACAGGTGTGCCATATCAAGATGCTGATTAGACACCATGATTAGTGCACAGGTGTGCCTTAGACTGCCCACAATAAAAGGCCACTCTGAAAGGTGCAGTTTTATCACACAGCACAATGCCACAGATGTCGCAAGATTTGAGGGAGTGTGCAATTGGCATGCTGACAGCAGGAATGTCAACCAGGGCTGTTGCTCATGTATTGAATATTCATTTCTCTAGCATAAGCCATCTCCAAAGGCGTTTCAGAGAATTTGGCAGTACATCCAACCAGCCTCACAACCGCAGACCACGTGTAACCACACCAGCCCAGGACCTCCACATCCAGCATGTTCACCTCCAAGATCGTCTGAGACCAGCCACTCGGACAGCTGCTGAAACAATCGGTTTGCATAACCAAAGAATTTTTGCACAAACTGTCAGAAACCATCTCAGGGAAGTTCATCTGCATGCTCGTCGTCCTCATCGGGGTCTTGACCTGACTCCAATTCGTCGTCGTAACCGACTTGAGTGGGCAAATGCTCACATTCGCTGGCGTTTGGCACGTTGGAGAGGTGTTCTCTTCACAGATGAATCTCTGTTCACACTGTTCAGGGCAGATGGCAGACAGCGTGTGTGGCGTCGTGTGGGTGAGCGGTTTTCTGATGTCAGTGTTGTGGATCGAGTAGCCAATGGTGACGGTGGGGTTATGGTATGGGCAGGTGTCTGTTATGGACGAAGAACACAGGTGCATTTTATTGATGGCATTTTGAATGCACAGAGATACCGTGACGAGATCCTGAGGCCCATTGTTGTGCCATACATCCAAGAACATCACCTCATGTTGCAGCAGGATAATGCACGGCCCCATGTTGCAAGGATCTGTACACAATTCTTGGAAGCTGAAAATGTCCCAGTTCTTGCATGGACGGCATACTCACTGGACATGTCACCCATTGAGCATGATTGGGATGCTCTGGACCGGCGTATACGACAGCGTGTACCAGTTCCTGCCAATATCTAGCAACTTCGCACAGCCATTGAAGAGGAGTGGACCAACATTCCACAGGCCACAATTGACAACCTGATCAACTCTATGCGAAGGAGATGTGTTGCACTGCATGAGGCAAATGGTGAGAGAGAGTAATGACCCACCTTATGTCAAAAGTGATTGATGGCCCTGTCAGCCAATCAGAATCGATGATGTCACTATGTCCCGCCCCTAAGCCCCTCCCCTAGTCCCGCCTCCAAGCCCCCCCTATGACATCACAGCCAATCAGAATCGACTACGTCACTACGCCCCGTCCCCATTATGACGTCACAGCCAATCAGAATCGACGACGTCTATGTCCCGCCCCTAAGCCCCTCCCCTAGTCCCGCCTACAAGCCCGCCCCTTATGACATCACAGCCAATCAGAATCGATTACGTCACTATGTCCTGCCCCTAAGTCCCCGCCCCCGGCTCCTCCCCTAGTCCCGCCCCTGGTTCCTCCCCTAGCCCCACCCCCAAGCTCCTCCCCTAACCCCACCCCAAGCACCGCCTCCAAGCCCCACCTCCCCTCCCACCCGGGTCTAATATTTTGTCATTTTATTTCATGAATTAAAGAATGATTAAAAATACCTAGATCTTTTTAATGTATTAAAGAATTAACTAATTCTGAAATAATTAAACATAAATCAGTGTCTATTATCTAATACCCCTTTAATATTTTTAATTCTTAAATTAAAGCGCCTCCTTTTATGGTTTTTAATGCCTCAATTAAAGAAGGAATAAAAAATACCATATCTTATGCATAATTATGGGAGGTTTTCTTCAATTTAGTGATTAAACACGAATATTTTAATACGCCATTAATATTTCTTAATTCTTGAATTATCGCGTTTCCTTTTCTGTTTTTTAATTCGTAAATTAAAGAAGGGAAACAAATAGCCGTCTCTCTCGGCTGTAAGTCTTTGCAGCAAGACGGTCAAATACCCACGCATAGAGCCGCTCGCGGAAACATGACCCCACGGCTGTAATACCTGTTGCAGACGCTAGCTGTGTCTGTGTGTGCGTGCGTGCGTGTGTGCGTGTGTGTGTGTGTGTGTGTGTGTGTCAGGCCGGATGGTCTTTTATAACATAGTAGAGAAGTGTTCGTCACGCTTGTTTGAAGGCTGAAAAAACAAAGCTCCTTCTCACTCACGGCAAATGGTGTTTCTATTAAGATATTACCCGATCGATCATGGTGCGCGGGACACCCGCTGATCGGAGATGCTGCCCCGAGGTGATGAACCCGAAAAATCAACAAACTTTGGTCTCACTCACGCCAAATGGTGTTTCTTTTAAGATATTACCCAGTCGATCAGGGGGCTGCGGGACACCCGCTGATCGGAGATGCTGCCCCGAGGTGATGAACCCGAAAAATCAACAAACTTTGGTCTCACTCACGCCAAATGGTGTTTCTTTTAAGATATTACCCAGTCGATCAGGGGGCTGCGGGACACCCGCTGATAGGAGATGCCGCCCCGAGGTGATGAAGGCGGAAAAAAACAAAGTTTCTTCTCCGTCACTCCCGGCAGGGTGGCTGGGTGTCAGGCCAGATGGTATTTTTAGAGCAAAAGGTGCCAGTAAGTGTTTTTCACAAAAAACCTCGTTTGAAAAACAATTTACCCTTTTCAACAATATTATAGAAAAGAACACAGGCCGTATAAGGTTTAGAATATGTGGTTTATTACATACATTAGTCACACACAGAGAAAAAAGCAATTGTTCATGTTTATTAAACACAGCATACGTGAAGGAAAACATTAAGAAAAAAGGTATTTGGTCCAGTTACCTGAAGAAAAAAGTATACGTCCGTTTATTAAAGGGTAACCATCAGGCTCTCGCGGTAAATTAGCTGATAGATGATTATTATGTCTCCAGCTGCGTATAATAAACTCAAGTCTGCTCAAAGCCACTTTTTTAAGGCAACAAGTTCGCATATTTTTTGTAAAGTCAACTTATTATATTTTTACACATTTTGGGATTCAAGCATTAAATCCTTATCTCAACACTTCACGGTAACATTCACATGCCAGCAGCTTGGATGTTAAGTCCTAAATCTAAACATTTTCTTTGCTCACTTGTATTGCTGCAAGTTCCTGCTTTACCACCTCATTCTGACCAAGAAACATCTGAAGTGGGTCAAAAAATAAATGAATCTGTTCTTGAAAGCAGCTTTCTCCTGGTTAGTTTTTAATACACCCTGAAGACATCAAGATTCTCTGATCAGATTTCTTGGGAGACTTTCCAAAAGGGAGACATCTATTGTTTTAATATGAAAATCAGCCGTCAGCATTTTATGTCAAGTGTTCCCTGAAAATCACAGATAACTGAATGACGGAGAACTGAAGCAACAACTTTGAAGTTTCAAATAAAACAGGGTTCATCAGCATTTTCTGGTTTATCAGAATCTGAATCAGAACAGCTTTTAATGGCCAAGTATCCACAGAATACATGGAATTTGACTTTGGTTTGAGCTGCACTCTCTCTGTACACTGTAAATGCATGCAAACATACAAACGAATTAAGTTAACCAGACTCAGTTTTCAAGCTGTAGCTTCAAGAAAATTAAGTTGACCTGAATATGATGAATGAACAAAACTATTTTGAGAATTAAGCCGTCACTTGCTGGATGCTCACAGTAAATCCATTACTGTAATTTAATTTTTTCAGTACAGCAAAATAAACAAGTTACTGTAATGTAGATTTTAAGTGTATTTGAGTACTGCACACTCGCAATAATTAAGGTAATCAAATCTGCTTCAAGACAACATAAATTACTTTGTAAGGAAGCAAGTTTGCATTTTTTGATTATTTTCATTTTTAGTAAAGTCAACTTATTATTTTTTACAGTGTATGGCATGTAGAAATACCCTAAACAGCGAATAATCTGCAGTAAAAATTGTACGTGTTTTTAAAAACCGCTTGTAATTATGAACAAACTAGTTTAGCTAACAACTGCTACAGAAAGGTGAACATTTATTAAAATGAATCTGAAATACACGAGTTGACCAACATCAGGAGGGTAAGAGTTCTAATGTTAAAACTCACTGTTGTTACTCTGCTGTTTTATGATTTGTAAAAAGCTGCACCAGGCACTTGAAAATTGCACATTTCCGACCAATTCTGTCAAAAAACATTAACAGCCTGTGAGCCGACACACTGCTGTCAGTGTGACAAGAGGAAAGTGTGTCATGTAGAATCTGTGCATTTGTTCAGAGCGTAGAATTATAAATCTCAAGTCGTTTTAACGTGGATAAAGATTTAAATGCGGTTGTTTTGCAGAAGTTCCACTGAAAACACACAGAAGCTGTAATTTTTACAATTCACACGCCGTATCTTTGATAGAAACAGTCGGTGGTCATTTATTGAGAAATCTAACTGGCGGAGGGTTTTACGCTTTAAACGCTTATTTGGTTGTGAAAAGCTCCACAAAAACTTATACTTTTCGAGCTGATGCTGACTGTTTGCATAAATTTTTGGCTGACAACGTCTGACATTATATAGCCAATATGTTTTTTTTCTTACTTTACGGACCTTTAAAAACTTTAGTCATATTAGAGAGAAAACTGACCCACCTTTCGTCAAAAAAGTGACAGCTGCCAATCAAAATCGACTATGTCACTAAGCCCCGCCCCCTCTATGACGTCACAGCCAATCAGAATCGATGACGTCACTATGTCCCGCCCCTAAGCCCCTCCCCTAGTCCCGCCTCCAAGCCCCGCCCCTTATGACATCACAGCCAATCATAATCGATGGCGTCACTATGCCCCGCCCCTAAGCCCCGCCCCTGGTCCCACCTCCGAGCCCCCGCCCCTTATGACATCACATCCAATCAGAGTCGATGACGTCAGTATGTCCCGCCCCTAAGCCCCGCCCCCGGCTCCTCCCCTAGTTCCGCCCCTGGCTCCTCCCCTAGCCCCACCCCCCAAGCTCCTCCCCTAACCCCGGCCAAGCACCGCCTCCAAGCCATACCTCCCCTCCCACCCAGGGTCTAATATTTTAATGTCATTTTATTTCATGAATTAAAGAACGATTAAAAATACCTAGATCTTTTTAATGTATTAAAGAATTAACTAATTCTGAAATAATTAAACATAAATCAGTGTCTATTATTTAATGCCCGTTTAATATTTTTAATTCTTAAATTATTACGTTTCCTTTTCTGTTTTTTAATTCGTAAATTAAAGAAGGGAAACAAATAGCCATCTCTCGGCTGTAAGTCTTTGCAGCAAGACGGTCAAATACCCACACATAGAGCCGCTCGCGGAAACATGACCCCACGGCTGTAAAACCTGTTGCAGACGCTAACTGTGTCTGTGTGAGTGCGTGTGACATGGGTGTGTGTGTGTGCGTGTGTAGCGGGACACCCGCTGAGCGGAGATGCTGCCCCGAGGTGATGAACCCGAAGAACAATAAACAATGCTCCTTATCACTCACGCCAGATGATGTTTTCTTTTAAGATATTAGCCGATCGATCATGGGGCGCGGGACACCCTCTGAGCGGAGATGCTGCCCCGAGCCCGAACAATCAACAATGCTCCTTATCACTTACGCCAAACTGTGTTTTTTAGAGCAAAAGGTAAGGACTTACGCCCGCGGACGAAGAAGGGTTTAAAAATCCACTTTCCGACGACAGAGTGACATACAGCATTCACCATGGCGAGACGAACTCCGATCCTCCGCTACATCTGCGAGACTCCGGTTAACATCACCATGACAACAGAAGGCTCGCTCGCTCCAAAAAAAGCGAGGATGTACGTCAGCCGTCTGAGCCAGCCAATACCGGAGGAAGATCTGACGTACAGCCTGGAGGGGCACGAACGTTTAACTTACACGTTCGACCCGTATTATGCCCAAGTAAGTTTCTTCACTCTGGCCGAGGGTGAGACTGCCACTCGAGGAACCCCACGGGTGGCGCTTACTTCCGCCGATTGGGGTGTCTTCTCCGCGGCGGCGGGCTCGATGATTCGCGACACGGTCAACCCTGAACCTCCAGGAGATCGGACGCCGGAAAAGAAGAAAACACGCTTCCAACTCACCTGGCTCAGCACCCAGGGGCCTCGCTATAGGGTGATATTCCAGCGTGGACCTCCTGACACTGTCTCTGAGGGTGAAGTTAAGTTGGAGCGGGTTAGTGCCAGCGGCCACGTCAGAAGCGTCACAGCTGCGGCTGAGAGCTGGCATGAGATGTTCAACACCTGCAACGACAGGATTACGGGCCTCTTTACAAGGTGCCTGGCCTGGAGGGACGTTATCGAAGTCCGAAAAAACTTGGCCCCTCTTTTTACTTAAAAAAAACAAAAAACAAAACAAAAAAAAAACTCTGACGTGGCTCCTCCCCGCATGCACAGGGATTTCTATAAAAACCAGGGGACCACATCTCATTCAAGCATCGGACGACGAACCAGCATGAGCTCCTCAACCTCTCCCATTGCAGCGGCCGACGACATCACTTGTGACTGCGCGCTCGACTGTGGAAGAGACCTGTCGTCCCTGAGCCAGGCTTTACGGACCCGTGGCGGGTACGAGAGCCCGTGGGGAGTTCAGCTCGAGGCGGTCTGGGGCGAGATCCATCTTTCTCACGCGCTTTCCAGCCCGGGAGGCGTGGGGTCTCTTCCCGCTGTCACGGAGGCCGCGAGTCCGCGGGAGGTACAAGACCTCGAGCCGGCTGAGAAATACGCCACATCTTTCGCATCTGACCGGCCTGACGGGTTCCTGTCAGAGGAATTCCTGAAAACGGTGAAAGTCGGCGTGGCACACTTACTTTTGGCTGTGATCAAAAGTTACAGACAAAAACTCTGTTACGGGTGTGAGATCGATCACCCCAGCCAGCGCCAGCACGAATGCCTGGACCCGTTAAATGAATATTTCTTTACCGGACATTTTGAGAGATTAATGGTGAGACTCTGGAGACCGACCTTCATCCCGGCTGTGGTAAAGCTCCTAGCCCAGCGCTTCCTCAACCCATCGGCTGCGAGGGTTCAGGGGGTGGTAGAAAACATCCTCACTGAGCTGAAATACACTGATAATTTTGAAGCAAAGATCAACGAACTGTACACATGTTTCGGTGAAGACGCAGATCTCGACCTGGAGGGGATGGTAGCCGTCTATAACCCAGACGACTGAAGAAAAACCTGCTTTTTTTTGTTTGTTTTTTTAAATATCATTATATTGTTTTACAGTCATGGGTAATTGTGTGATGATTCTCTTTCAAAGCTTGCGGGAAGTTTATATTATACGTGGACTCTCGTATAAGCTGGAGCGGGTAGTCATTCGCAGGCTGGAGATCCCAGACGCCCCGCCTTCATGCGCTTTGGAGAGGGTCTTCGACGTTATCAGACGTCGCCCCGGGCCCGGAGTCTGGACAGATCATATCTACAGCGCGGCTCTCCATTCATCTGAAAAATCTCTGTACAACGTATTACTGAAAATCTCTGTTTTGACCACTGACGATTTTACACGGTGTAATACGATGCATCTGCTTACATTATACACTCTGTTTGTGGATGTGATAGCGTGCCGGGTGAAACAGATGGGGGTGTCCAGAGGGGAGATTGTTCCTACACTTTTACAGCTGAATACTGAAATAAACCGTAACTGCGGGGGAGATGTATTACTAGAGTTTTCCAGTTTTGTACGTGAACGTATGCTTTTTTCCTTCACGTATGCTGTGTTTAATAAACATGAACAATTGCTTTTTTCTCTGTGTGTGACTTTAATGAATGTAATAAAGCACATATTCTAAACCTTATACGGCCTGTGTTCTTTCCTATAATATTGTTGAAAAAGGGTGAAATGTTTTTCATATTTGCAAGACAGAGTCATACAAACGAGGTTTTGGTGGAAAAAAGGTGCTCGTATGAATTAATGAGGGGTTTTAACACGGTCTCATTAAAAGCTCGAGGCTGCTCTGTGAGCGCTCTCCGCGGTGCTGAATCAGAGTTCAATTTAACGTTTCCAAGAGCTCCTATTTAAAACGTATACTTTTTTCCTTCACGCATGTTGTGTTTAATAAACATGAACAATTGCTTTTTTCTCTGTGTGTGACTTTAATGAATGTAATAAAGCATATATTCTAAACCTTATACGGCCTGTGTTCTTTCCTATAATATTGTTGAAAAAGGGTGAAATGTTTTACAAATCAAATTTATATAGTGCCAAAACCACAACAAAACAGTTGCCTCAAGGCGCTTCATATTGCAAGACAGAGTCATACAAACGAGGTTTTGGTGGAAAAAAGGTGCTCGTATGAATTAATGAGGGGTTTTAACACGGTCTTATTAAAAGCTCGAGGCTGCTCTGTGAGCGCTCTCCGCGGTGCTGAATCAGAGTTCAATTTAACGTTTCCAAGAGCTCCTATTTAAAACAAAAGACTAATATTTATGGTCGCTAAAACATATAAAAATGCAAAAGGACTATCCGGTTCATCATTCTGAAGAGATCCGTCTTAAAAGATGGGTGATGAGGGTTGTATATTAGGATGTATATTATAGTCCGGTAAATCCGGGGAGTTTTGGAGGGCCGGAGCATTTACGCAGGGCTATGACCGATCAACACGGCTCTAAAATTCGTATGAAGCATATCAGAGATTTCCTGTCGGGGGAAGATGCATACACATTACACAAACCTGCCAGGACGCATTTTCCAAGAAATAGAGTATTTGTCACAAACCCGCTTAACCAATTTCAGGCGGATTTATGCGACATGCAAGGGTTATCAGATTTTAACGACGGGTACAAGTACCTGCTGACCGTTATCGATATCTTCTCAAAAAAAGCGTATGCCAGACCTCTGAAGTCAAAGCAAGGGCGCGAAGTCTCACAGGCCTTTGCCTCACTCTTAAAGCAGAGCGGGGTGCCTCTGAAGATGCAGACTGATGCCGGGAAAGAGTTTTTTAACAAACCGTTCAAGGATTTAATGAAAAAACACCGGATTCTACATTTTGCCACCGCAAGTGATCTGAACGCCTCGGTTGTCGAGAGGTTTAATCGCACGCTAAAGAAGAGAATGTGGAGATATTTTACTGCTAAAAACACGAGAAGATACATCGACGTCCTACCGTCTTTACTCACGTCTTATAACGAGAGTTATCATAAAAGCATTAAGATGAGGCCGAATGAGGTTAATGATCGAAATGTCGATCAAGTGTTTCAAAATTTGTACGGGGCATCCACCCTACGCAGGAGGCCTGTGAAGTGTAAATATAAGGTCGGAGATATAGTCAGGGTCTCCAAGCTCAGGGGAGTTTTTGATAAAAAATATGAACAAAGTTTTACGGATGAAATGTTCACGGTGTCAGAATGTATACAACGTACGCCGCCCGTTTATAAATTGAAAGATTATGACGGCGAGATCATTGAAGGTTCATTCTATGAACCGGAATTGCAGAAGGTTAAAATAGCAAAAGACAGACCGTGTCAGGTTCAAGAAATTATTCGTGAACGTTTTACCAAGGGAAAGAAATTTGTATTTGTCAGATGGAAAAATTGGCCCGAGAAATTTAACTCCTGGGTTCCCGCGGACCAGCTGATGGCCGTATAAATATGAGAACTTCCATCTTCAACCGACATATGAGAAATGGATCGGGATCTGAAACACGGATTTTATATGACTCTGCCTTCAAACGCCAGCCTAAAAGTATTCCCGGACAACACAATTTCATGCTACCAGGTGGACTTGGCTCGACACCTGGATCTAGAGGGTGACTGGGATGTGGCGCTGACGGAAATTTCTTATCCGCACACCTGGTTAAATATCCCGGAAAAGCCTTCCTGTACGTTCCAGGTGATGAAAATTACGGGCAAGAACAAACTCGCCGTTCACTCGCGATATTTTGACATGGGATATTATGATAACTTTGAGGTTATTGCAGGGCTGATAAACCCTCGTTTGAAGACTATAGATCCGCATCTGACTTTAAAATATGACGATTTCCAGAAAAAGTTTCTGTGGGAAGGAGACGGTACCAGCCAGGTATATTTTGAAGCCCCGACGG